>NC_056475.1:497406-519641 GCF_008729295.1 Plectropomus leopardus | reverse complement strand
CATTTTTATGGCCACAAGATCCTCCGGAGAGAATCAACGCTCCAATATAGACTTTTAATTTACAGTTGCATAAAAATACATCATCTCGTTTGTCTTATGTAGAGAATTTGTCCAAAAAGAAAAAAAGAACAGAAACTATTTACACTTTGAAAATACTTGTGTGAATGTTTTCATCGATGTGCTTTTAGTTCCCTTTAATGTGTCGATTCAAACTCTAGCAGCCCTTTTTTTAAAAAGTCCTATCTCACTCTGCTGGACTGGCGTCATTTTTCAGCAGGAAGTTTGACCCAAAGTCACATTTTGACCCGAAAAGTCAACTCATATCACATCAAGGAGTGAAGTGTGAAAGTATGAATTTTAGGGGCTTACATTTTCATTTCGGCAAATTTGGGTTTATTCACTTTTCGAGTACAAAGGAAAAAAAAGACCCTCACAGGCAAAAAACTGTAAGTGCAGCTGGCAGCTGCCGAGAGGACGTCTGTGTGGAGCTTCAGAGGAGGGACGCACAACTTTAAATCGCTGAATTTCCATGTTTATTTAACTGTTTTTTTCCTCCCAAAACTTTTGGCAATTTTTAAAGAAAACTGTCCTTTCGAACCCTTCGGGTCTGCAGGTTTTGAGGGTATGTTGACATTTTTGTTGTTCGTTTGTCTTTAAAATTTGGGGGCAATTTGTTTTTCCTTAATAATTTTTGGCAATTTTTAGAGAAAACATGGCGTCCACAGCACAATATGTTTATGGATTTTCAATTCTAAACACATCGTGTGTTATTTTCCAGGTTTGTGAAACAAAGTTCATGACTTTTCAAAACTTTCAGGGCACGTTTAGTTTTCCCATACCACAAGATGTGGAAATCTGTAAATCCCACTTTTCCGGGTCTTTAATGGACCCCTTCAATACAAAATGTTTGACGTTTGGGAAAATCAGCATTGAAACAGAAAAATTCAATTATTAACGTCAATATTTCTTCTGACATTTTAATCCTGACTGCTTAAAAAAGAAAAAGTTTTATATTTAGAATTTTTCAAACATTTTGAGAAAAAAAATGTCAGAATTGGCATTTATTTTTGATTTTGAGAAAAAAGCAAAGAATTGACTCTTAAGTTTGGATGAATTTTCCAGAGCTTTCAGCCATCTCTCACTGTCTTCATGAGTGGAGGGGGATCTCTATTGCCACACAAACCAGTTTTCCCGCCTTTTAACAGAAAAACGTCACTCATGAAGACTGTCAGACGGCGACTAACTCTGAGCTCCCGAAAAACAAAAACCTGATGCAACTACGGGTCACAGGGAGGGTCAGTTTCAGTGCTGGAAAATCATCGCGTTTTGCCAGAGTGAAACATTACTTTAATACTGAAAAACGTTACAGCCTCAAACGTCTGTCTCCATGACGACCAACAAACAGGAAGAGCGGCGCTCTCACACTTCATCGATCCCGTCATTAAATTATAACATCATGTGGAGAAAAATAACAAACATCCAGAAATATTTAACTTTCACAACCCGAAATCCAAGAAGCTCAAAATAAAGCCGCCTCCTGGACTTTCGGATATTTTGGGGTGGCGTTGCTGTCAGAGTCAGAAAGTGTCGACGAGGCAAAAATCAGCTCAGTTTCTCTAAAATCTGAAAAAATCAGCTGCTTCAGTTCCAGCGAGACGGAGGATTTACAGCCATTTTAAAAAAAAGCAGAAATCTTACGGATACGGATATTTGGCGATCAATTCAGCAAAGAATCACAATATTTCTGCGTGGACATATCCAATCAATGCGTCGATGTCAAGCATTGATTTTTTTTTAATCACAAAAATTATCAATATTACAAATAAAAATGTAACTTTTGGTGGCCTTTTTTACATGTTGGGGGGGGGTGATATGTGCAAACACGTATCTGCTTTATATGGATATATGTAGACATGTGTTTACATGTATGTATAAAGTATATGTGTACATTATTTAAAACACGTGATGACATGTTAAAGCATGTTATAACACGTCATGACATATTACAGCATGTTATAACATCTGATGACGTGTTATAGCATATTATAACATGTGATTACATATTACAGCATGTTATAACACGTGATGATGTTACAGCATGTTATTTCATGTGATGACATGTTACAGCATGTTATAACACGTGATGACATATTACAGCATGTTATGACACGTGATGACATTTTACAGCATGTTATAACATTTGATATGTAACAGCATGTCATCAATCAAACAGCATGTTATGACATGTGATTACATACTACAGCATGTTATAACACATGATGACATATTACAGCATGTTATAACACCTGATAACATGTTACAGCATATCATAACTATAACAGCATGTTATAACACGTGATGACATGTTACAGCATGTCATTAGACGTGATGACGTATTACAGCGTTCTAACACGTGATGAAGTGTTACGGCATGTTATAACACGTGATGACATATTACAGCTTGTTATAACCCGTAATGATGTATTACAGCATGCTGTAACATGTGATGGCATGTTACAGCATGTTATAACACGTGATGACATATTACAGCATGTTATAACATGTGATTACTTATTACAGCATGTCATTCACGATGTCTGATGTCTGATAACAGGGTCACACAAAGACGTTATTTTCAAAGTCAAAATGATTAATAATTCATTAGTCTTGTGGATTTGCAAACAACATAAATAATGTTTAAATGAAAAAATAATAATATTAAAATAAAGGTTTCTGTGAGTGAGATGGAAGTTATAATCTGAGGGGAAAATTCAGAAAACTGTCAAACGTTTTTGCGTTTCAATCTGTGGAGACAAATTAAGGGATATATTAAAGATGGAGCTGAAGCAAAGTTCAAATGTGAAACACTTTAAAAAGAATACAGTTTACAGGGTTTATTGTATAATTACTTTTTTTATGGTATTATTCACCTTTTCTATCTCTTCCTTTTTTTTTGTAGGTAACAATTTAAATATGTTTTCATATTATTGTGTATAGTTTAAGAAAATCAGATCTGTGTTAAATTGGAAGTTGGTCAATTATTTGTCAATAACTGATGGAGAAACCATGAGATTTAAAATGTTTCAGACATTTCTGTTTGTGTATGTTTATATGTTCATTCTGTCTTTCCGTTTTTCTTAACAAATTTAGAATTCAATTCTAACAATAACAACAAATAAACAAACATATACACACACACACACACACACGTAGGTATATAAATACTTTCAATGCGAGCGCAAACCTCCGATCACACTAGAAATGTGCAGTTCATTAAAAATAAAGAAAATTATGGACTTACAGTGATTTCAGCCCTGAGACACTTCTGGGAGTCGACTGGACGCTTTAACAACATTTAAAGGACAAGCTGAGGACGATGAGACAAAAACACGATAATTATTAATACTGTTCTCTTATTACAGCGAGTTTAAGAGTTTTCTGACAAAACTGTTTCATTTTGAAGAATTTTTGGCTTAAAAACATTCTTTGAAGCAGAAATTCGTACGAGAGTCAACGTCACATTTTGCTGCGGCTACATATGAGCAGTTTCTCTCTTCATACTGACCAACAGTGTGTGCTGATGGTGAGCGTGCAAAGTGAAAAAATAAAAGAAAACATCAAGTTATCTTAAAGCTACAGTTTGTGTCAGCTAAATGAATTTGGCAGCGTGTTGTTACGTCTGAGAAAAGTCTATCCTGCTTCTCCACCGCTCAGTTTGTAGACGATTCTTGATTAAAATAAATGAATAAATAAATCTTTAAAAATTCATAAAAGCCTAAACATTTGGTTGAATCACTCCGTACGTGTTTTGTGGCTTTTAGAATGAAAGTTTTTGTACCTGCACATTAACTTGCAAATTATTCATTAAAGATTCTCAAATTTTGATAGAAAAATAGCTAAATACAAACAGACATATGCCGCTGATATACAATAACTATCACAGCAATGCCTTGATATCGATATCTCACGATATTTAGTTTTCATAAAAATACTGAAAAGGTGAAATTTTTCACTCCAATATTTTCACATTTTACTTAACAAAAATCCTACAAAGTAAAGTCAAGTATTTCATGTTTTTTAAATAAAATGTCTGCTTTCATAAAACAAATTTTAAGTTTCTTTCTACCATACAAAACCACATAAGAATTATTTAGAATCGCACGTTTTTTTCGTCTGCAAATTGTTCTTTGAAATTCATCAAATGCCGACAGTAAGAAAGCTAAAAATAAAGTGTTCAAAATATTTTGATATCGTTCTGACTCCAGAGCCAAAATTTTCAAATGATACAAAACATGTGTCAATGTTCTCTATCTCAAAAAGTTTTATGTTATTCTGAGATTTTTTATGTGCATTACTGGACCAAGATCCTTTGAAGTAAATATCATTAAGTATCTTGTGGTAAAATGTATTAATGGTGATTAATTAAATCACTTTGGTTTGAACACAATTGCAAGAAAAAAGCCAAACATCAAATTATTTTCAACATCAGCACAAAAAAGATGTTTCCATAACAAAACTATCAAGTACAAAAATGTCAGATTTATAATCTTACTGAATATATTCTGTCAGATTTCTGATTTTAACTCAACATTTTGTCTGTTTTTAACTATTTTATTGAGATAAAATTATTGTATGTCTGCTTGTCTTTAGACGTTTTAACTTTTGGCTTCTTTTGCTTAATTTTTTAAAAAGCTTTTTGGAAGAAAAAGCTTACTTTTTAAAGTAATACATTTAAAAATTTTGGTATTGTACGGGGACCAGGACTAAAATATTTCAAATGATGCCGAAACACGTGTGAATGTTTTAAAGCTAAACTGAGCAGGTCCGAAGGTCCAAAACTAAAACTGAGCCAAACTCGTGGAATTATTTTTGACTTTGAGTGCATTTTTACGAAACAGGATAGACTTCCAGAGACGGTAACAAGTCAAGAAATAAAGCAAGAAAAAAACAGAAAAAGCAGCAAAACTCAACAGCATTTCTGATATGACAACACATTAACGGTCATGTAAAGATCGAGGTGGTCAAACCAGCTCTGTGCAAAGTCCTGATGACGGGAAATATGATGTCAAATCCGTCATTTAAAGAAGATTTGGAATTCTGTTGGAGCAGCTGAGCGAGCAGCGACGGGAAAGACACTTATATAAAAACAGCTCATAGACTTTATGTACAAACATACCTCACAAATCTCTCAGATCTTATGTTTGAATCGACATGCATGAGAAAAAAACAAGCTCCTCCGAACTATGACCACATGTTTAGGCACAATGATGAGTGAAAGTACAAAACTGTACAATACTGTGCATGTGCAAAAGCTGGAAACAGAACCGCAGCTGATTACTAAAACCCTCACCTCAGACCTCCGACCCCTCCGGTGAGACGGCTACATGCATCCGTGACTAAATTAAGTCAAATTCTTTTGCACTCATATCGAATAAGTACACTAATTTTAGACAAAATAAAAATAAGAAATTAAAAGTCTGATTTTTAAAGGATAGCTGACGTCTGAGACTACTGTTGGGACGACTTGTTATTATGGAGCCTCTAAGGGGACATGAAATATTTCTCACCAGATGGTTTTCAGTGGGCGTAGAAAAGTTCTTCAGTTTCCACTAAGTGCCAGATAGTTTCTAGTGTGTGCCAAATAATATCTTGTGTGTAGAAAGTTTACAGAAAGTGCCAGTTGTTTCCCAGCAAGTGCTAAATAGCTTCTAATACCGGCAACGTCCTTGTGGATGTCAAACAGATTCTCACGAGCGCTAGATTATTTCTTGAGTGTGCCAGAGTGCTTCTACCAGAGTTGGGTCAGTTTTTCAGTTTTGTCCATCTGGTCCATTGTACAAGTTTAAACCAGATTGATTTATGCAAACTGGCTGAACTGACATTTCTCTTTATGTCTCATTCTGGCAATTTGAAAAGTAGCCTGAGTCACAGCGCTAAATCCAACTCAAACTGGATTAGTAATCAGCAATACGACAGCATGATTACTATGTTATCATGTTTTAAACTTACTACCAGAGCAACTAGCATCACACAGGTCAGATTTTAACTTACAGCTGAGCCAAGAAAGTTACTTTTTGTGTTTATGACAGGAGACATGGCGTCAATGGAGTTATTCTCTTATGAAAAAACTAAAACTGCACCAAAATGAAAAAATATTGGATTTGAAGCTACAAAAAAGCTGTCTTTACCAGCGCTGTGGTGAGCTCAACTTTCACCGTCTGTGGTTCTGTTTATTCCTGTCGCTCGCTTTGAAAGCGCTGCGGTGGACGAGGACCAACTGGCTCATGAGGAATCAGTTAAACGAAACCTCTGTATATCACTACAAAATCCTAATCACAGTGTCAGCCGGCTGGAGGGAGATCGCCAGGAAGCTTCTGCTGATAACAAGCTAACGTTACTTGCTGTTGTTATCTTGTTTGTAATTTCCCGTAAATGTAATATATAACGTGTTTTCTGATTTCAAAAGCAACGTTACAAATGCAGAAAGATAACAAGTGAGCCATCTTTTAAATGTTAGCGTCTCCGGTCTGATAGCTACAGTTTGTTTATGTGAAGTTACAGAGGTGCGTATTTAAGGAATTCAGTGTGGATACAGAGCTGAGGAGTGGCTGATGGGTCTAATTTGGAAAACTGGTCCGGTCCAGTGTTTGGCTGATTATTAAACCGGTTTGAAAATGTTCACACCAGCCCAACCCTAGTTTCTAGCAAGCACCAGACAGTTCCTAGTAATTGCCAAATAGTTTCTAATTAGTGCGAGATTGTGGGTGCCAAATATTTTCTACTGAGTGCCGGATAGTTGTCCTCTTAGGGGCTCCACAGATTTTGGAATGAAACCATTGAAGGGCTGCCGGGTGATATGGTTGACATTATCATCACAATATTAGTAGATATTTTCTGATAACGGTAACACAACAAGGCAAATATGTGCAAAATCACATCAAATAAACTGATGTTAAAATCAATGAACTGTAGAACAATAACAAAAGGTCATATCACCACGATATGACTCAGCTGATATTTGATAGTACTGAATTATTGCCCCGCCCTGGGATTAAAACGGAGGAATTCTTAAAGGGGACTTCTTCGAAGTGCAAAACATAAAGAATCCAGAGCTGTTAACGCAAGAGCCGAGATTGGTCCTGGTGTTCAAAAAAATCAACTCTGATTAAAAACAACCTCAAAACAATTACAATAAATGTGTCAGAAAGAAAACAGAAAGTCAGAATGATAACTGACAGACAAGTAATAAAGATTTTGTGGGGATTTCTAACATACCATACCATAATAATAATCAGATAACCTTCATGGACACAATGTGGCAGAAGTGGGTCTAAGAGAAAACTACCTGGGAAATGAAAAAGTATAAATGCACCTCTCTGAGGGAAGAGCGTGGTTGCTATCTGCAGATTCAATGTGTACAATCAAACCATGCAGGCTGAAGAAAAGCGAGCACGTATTAGCTGCTCCGACTTTCACTATTCACATATAGATACACTATTAACAAACAAGTTCTTCACACTCCTACTGACCAGAAACCAGTTTGTAAAACCAGTCTCTCGTCCTGGGAGAAAAACATTCTACAGTCCGTCAACTGTCGGCCGACATTCAACAAACTGGAGACAAACAAATGAAGTCTTTCAAGTTTTCTTCTGGTTGAACCAGAAAGCTTCAGTCAGGGTGACTCAGTCGCCACACAAAACCTTTCTTTTAAAACACAAAAATCTTAGGCTTTTGTTCAGTGGCTTGAGGTGTAGCCAGTTTGGACTCGAAAACACCCCAAAAAACTCAACAACTACCAGTTTTGGCCTAACAAAAAGCTACAGCCCCTTCATATGGTTTCTGGAAGAAAGATTGTTTTGGATTTTCAGGAATTTGTTTTGTTGACTAAAGATTCAAAATCATCTTCAGCGGACAACCTGAATATTTAATCTACGAAATTTGATAGAAATTAAGTGATGCACAATAGGTACATAACCCTGGTTCACGGATTTGAGTAAGTGTCGGGAGAGACTGGGTGGCAAATTTGCGAATCCTAGGATGGCAAAGGAATTACCTGCCCCACTCTCACTCTCTGATTGGCTAGTGTTTGTTGCCTTCATTGGTTGGATTGGTTAAGTTTAGGCAAGAGGAGTGGGAGTGGTTACAGTCAGGGCAGTGATACTCAACTTACAGCCCACAGGCCAACTCTGGCCTCTGATAAGGCCCCTGGTGGCCCCCCAACCATTTTCTTCTTCACAATAAAAATACAGTGATTGACACTGGGAAATGTTTTTGTACTTTTAGTATCCATAAGGTGCCAGAGTGCATAAAACGGCATCAAAATAGAGCTTTTTGATAAAAAAAAAAAAAAAGCCAGTGGAGGATCCCCCACACCACCCGACTGAGGTCCTATATAACATCCTAATGTCCTAAAATACTAGAAACGTCCTAAAAGTCCTACAAATGTTCTATAATCCTAGAAACCTCCTAAGACCCTAAGATCCTAAAATCCTAGAAACATGTATGGGGCATTTGCGACTGGCCCCTGGCCTCCTGTAATTTTGCAAAAGTGGCCCCCATGCAAAGCAAGCTGAGTATCTCTGGGTTAGGGTAAGAATGTCAAGGTAAACCAATCAGAGGTCTTTCAGAAGCAGATTCCTTCACCATCCTTGGATTTGCAAATTCCCCTCCAGATGTTACTCCACAGATCTACAGTCATAAACACTCATGACTTCACCTTCAAGACATGTCTGAATCCATCAGGTGATTTCTACATTGTCATGATAAGTTACTTGATTTCCAACAAGTAAAACTCCAGGAGGACGAGCAGTAAAACTGAAGGTTTTCCGTTTAGTTCCTGTAGGCGTCGACCGGATCTCTAAAGGTGGAACCAAATGTTCCAGAAGAGCCTCAATTCCTTCAGAGAAACGATTCTCTTTCATGTCACCCGAGATTGCGTCTTGATTACAACTCAAGACCTCATTAGAACTTCTGAAGACCTGGAAATTCATGAACAGCATCGACCGATTAGTCAGACTAGACCAAAGCTGCATCCTCTGACAGGATGTCATCCCATCTTTGGCTCCTTCGATGTCCGCAGAACAAATCTGACAAACTCATTCAACATGTTATGCCAGAAACAAGACGTCTGTGACGTCTTGTTCACAAATGAACAAGACGTCTGTGTGCTTCGTTCTTCCATCCTTGTATCAGTACAACTTGTTTAGTGTTTATTCCTCTTCATAACGAATCAGAATCAGCTACTTGGTCCACAGGACACATTGACATTTGGGAGGTGTGTCTGTTGCAAATCTGCTCCCAAAAATTTCCCAGAACATCCCTCTCTTCTGCACGTTTAATTCCAATCCCAGGACACGACCAATGTGTCCTTGGGACAGTTTTATTCTGATGATGCTGATGATGAATCCTTTGTACATCGTTTAATTGGAGGTTAGGAAGTTCATCCCACAAGCCCTCAGTCTGAGGACAAACCTCATACACCTGCCCACTGAAGGGGCGGAGCCACATGTGACGGCATATGTCCATCTGCCCAGCGTTGGATCAGAGTCCAACATGGACTCAGAGATTAACTGAAGAGTGATGCAGCTGTGATTTATAAAATGAAAGATTCGGAGGAATTACAGCTGAAAGGAAATGTCCAGAAACTTTTCCACAGTGTGAATCCCACTAAGAGACTGAAGGTGAACTTTCTGTATCACTTCCTGTAATTCTTCTGTCTGTTAGAGAGGCGGGGCTAACAGTGGCACTGGCAGATGATTGGAACCAAAATAAGGTGCAATGGGGGTTGATGTTCCTCCGAGTTGTTGCTGGTGGTTGGTCTGCACCCACAGTGACGGGTCCAGGGCTCTGAGTGAGTAAGATTTAGTGTCCGGGGTGCTGGTGGGAGGTAAAGGGGGTGAAGGAGGGGGGAGGAGACAGAGACAGAGGGCTGGACTGAGGACTGACGCCTCCTGCAGGAGGAGAGTCTGTAGCCGACTGAGAGACACTGAGGAGGGAGACAGAAGAAGGTTAATTCATGATTATTCATTTTGATATTACTGTGACGGACGTGTGTTCCAGGTGATCCTCACCTGACAGTGTAGCTGCTGCGGTGGGCGGGGTCTGTTACCCCAGCAACAAAAAGCTTCTTTGGGGGTCCGTCAGACTCCACCCCTCCTGAGAGACAAACAGGTTTACAAATGTACATGTTTGAAAAATAAAAACAACAATACTCTAAATACAGGAATTATGCACTTGTGTCAAGTTTGGCCAAAAAAACCCAAAACGTAACCGGTCTTGGCTATCACCAGTGGAGAGGCATTATAATACCAACAATTTAAAAATCTAAAATGTCGGGCTCAACAGCTAAACGTGAAGCTGATATCAGCGATTTGTTTCCAGCTTGTTGGATGTTAATGGTTTTATTGCAGGTGTGAATAATTTACCTTTCCTCTTGAGAGGAGTTAAAGCGGGCCATCGTACGGTGGCGCTAACTGCCGGTCTGTTGGACAGGAACACATTCAGTGTGAGATCAGACCGACTGATCACGACAAGACACAGTAAGACCACCGACAGCGTTCAGCGCCAAAATACCTGAACCTCCTGGTGGGACTCGGGGACGAGTTGGGCGTCACGCCGCTGTCCTGGGACTGGAACCACTGAAGAAGAAAGGGCGAAAAAGAAAACATCAGCCTCTAATCTAGATCAGTCAGAACACTCTAATCTGAATTCAGTCTGAATTCTCTAATCTGGATTCAGACAGAACACTAATCTGGATTCTGTTTAAACACTTTGATCTGGATTTAGTTATAGCACTCTGGATTCATTCGAAACACACTAATCTGGATTCTGTTAGAACCCTCTAAACTGGATTTAGTTAAATTTCGCAAATCTGGATTCAGTTTAATACACTCTAATCTGTACTCAGAAAACTTTAATCTGGATTAAATTAGAACCTTCTGATCTGGATTCAGTTTAATACCTCTAGTCTAGATTAAGTTAGAACACTCTGATCAGGATTTAGTTTACTGCGTCTAATTTGGATTCAGTCAGAACCATCTGATCTGGATTCAGTCTGAATGGTCTGTTCTGGATTCAGATCATAATACAGATCAGTTTCTCTCACAGTGAGACTACCTCAGCTCTCCAGGACGTTTAAAATGTTTCCCCACTTTTTTTTCGTGACAGTTCTCTCCCTCTGATTGGTCGATGTGACATCTCTAAACACTACATTACCCATGAGCCTCAGCATCAGAGTGAAACGTCCAAACTGACAGGAACCACCATGAAAAACTATGAAAATAAGAGCCAGGTGGTGATAAAAAGCTGGCGTGGAGTCGCTCACCACTGATGTGTGGTTGTGCCACTGACTGACTGGAGGAACTGGGATCAGACTGGAAGCACTGGGAGGGACAGAGAGAGGACAGGTCAGTCCCAGTGTGTTAATGGAGGGTGGATGAATGAAGCGTGTGAGCGCTGTACCTCAGTCTCTGCAGACTTCCTCTGAGCGTCATCTCCATGTTCTCCTCCTGCTGTCAACACAAACACCTCTTACTGTTATTAACCTCCTGACCTTTGACCTCTGACCCCACACACTGTCTGTCAACGGTCAACTTTTGTAAAGAAAAATCTTTTAAATGTAAATTTCAGACCGTTTTTTTAAAACTTGTCTGTTTTATTTCTCAAAAGAAAAACAATAAGAGGCCAGGACATTTTAAATATTTATAACACTGAATTCAAGACAGTCATTGTCATTTTCTTTCTTATTTCACTTTTATCTTTATCTATTTTTTAAAATCATTATTGTTTTTGAATGACATTTTTTACTTAATTTATATTACCATTATTACCATCTTTCTATTTCATTTCATTTTCTATCTCTATTTATTTTTATTTAGATTTTGACAAGTTTTTTAATGACGCTTTTTTCTTAATTTATTTTACAACTATTACCATATCCCTGTTATGTCTTTTTTATATTTATTATCTATATTTAAAATTGTTTTGTACTTAATTTTTATTGCTATGATTACACTTTATCTTATTTTTTCTTTATTATCATTATTATTATCATCATTAATTTATTTATTTTTACTAATGTGTGTTTTTTTTAACCTAATTTTATATTAACCCTCCTCTCTCTACTACTCTCCATGTGTGGGATTTTTATTTATTTATTTATTTATTTTTACATATTTATTCATTTATATTTAGATTTTGGTAAATGGACACTGAATCTTAGACAAAATAAGGCTTCATGTATACTTAATTAATACTTAATAAAACTGAGAAAAAATGAATAAATCAGAATAAATATCAACAGTAGAATTCAGTCAGTAAAATTCTAAATTCCTCTGAAGAATTAGAGTTTTGTTTTTTCTTTTTCGGTTGATTCTGATGCTCTGAAAGCGCTGAAGAGAAGACGATCTCGTGTCGGTGCGACTCGAGCGCCTGGCGGAGTAGAAAGAGTCCTCACCTGCCTCTTGTGGTCGAGTCTGTCTCCGGTCAGAGAGAAAGGAGACAGAGGGACAAGCTGAAGAAGAAGAAGAAGAAGAAGAGGAGACGATGAAGGTCAGCAGGCGTCGCTGAGTCCACACAGTAAAAACATCATACTGAGACAGACAGACAGACAGACAGACAGACAGACACACACACACACACACACACACACACACACACACACACACACACACACACACACACACACACACACACCTGTGAGGGACAGCTGGGGTTGATGGACACACTGCTGCGTCTGTACCGAGCCGAGGACACCGGACTGAAGACCGTCATCCCGTCACTGAGACAAACAACGAGAACAACAACTTCCTTAAATAAATACAGAGACAAAAGGTTAATTTCTCCACAGAGAGACAGTTTTTACCCAAAAAAACACAGCGTCACCTGCAAATCAACATCTTTTTATTTCTATTTTTTTTATGATGAAAGTTTTTTATAGGAAACTATGAAGTCTGTAAAATCCCAAAATGTGTTTTTTTTTTAATGCTATGGGGAAAAAAATATTATCTAACACACACAAGTTAATCATTTTGTGGGAACAATTTCTCCGTGGGAACGAATAAATACATTGTGTACATGAGTTAGTTATCTTGTGGAAACAAACAGTCTTTGTGGGAACAATTGAAGTTGTTCTTAATTTTTTTGATAATATTGTCTGTGTTGATGCATGTGTCCTAAATGTAGTCCAGATTGTGTATTGAGTGTAATTAGTGAATTTGCAGCTCAGCTCCTACAATAAGTCTAAAATACACTGTGGAAACTAAATAGTTACATTCAGACTGTTCAGGTCCAAAAATGCTCCATTGAAACCCATTCAAACTGACATTTTTGATCCCACAGCCATCAGAGCAGAAAAACAGGACTTGTATTATTTCTGGGTGTCATTCTGGGCTTTTGACTCTGAATTTGTCATTTTGACTATTTTCCACCTGTTGAGGTCATTTTGACAATATTTGGCATATGGAGGAAATACATGCTATTTCCACTAGGTGACCTGTCACAGTCAATGTAGCTGCTGATCACTGACATATCCCAGACTGTCAGCAGCTACACTCACACACTGACATATCCCAGACTGTCAGCAGCTACACTCACACACTGACATATCCCAGACTGTCAGCAGCTACACTCACACACTGAGGAGGAGACTGACAATAATTCAGTTTTTTTCCATCTAAAAACATAGTGGTGTCATGACAAAAAGGGTAAAAATTCTTAAAAGTAAAGAATATTTGATATTTATGATTACAACTTATGTTGGTTGAAAAAATAAATTAAGTGAAAGTAGAAAATCACATAATAATCATTATAGCCTGATTCTGAAAAGCCCACACACACATAAAGTGTGTGTGTATGTATGTCACACACACATAAAGTGTGTGTGACTCTAAAACACAGTGGCATGATGATAAAAACCTGGCATTTTAAAATTCTGAAAATTATTGAATATTCGATATTTATGATTGGGACTGATTTTGGTTAAAAACAAAATACCCCAAACTAAGTAGAAAATCATCTTAATGTAAAATATTTTCTAAAGCTTGATTTTGATCGATATCAAAGCGAGCTGTGCGGGTTAAAACGCGCCTGATTTCCTGGTGAATGTATGAACATGTTTGGATTTTTGAGGACAGAACATGTGAATTTTGGGTTTTTTTTGGACAGGGTTCGGCTGTAGTTGCACTTACCTGACGCTGGTGATCATGGGGCGCTGTTTGACCTGCGCAGAGCCCCGCCTCCCGCCCCGCCCGCTGCGCCTGCGCACTGGTCCACTTCCATCCGCTCCATGGCTCGGTGCGCAGGCCCGGCGGAGGCGGAGCCAGCAGCCGGCCTCCGACCTCTCTCCGGCGGCGTCGGGCTCTACTCGAGCCCGGTGGAAGCCCGACCCGCAGGCCTCACGAGCAGCAAACCCAGAGCCGCCGAGTCCGCGGGCTGAACACCGGGGCGGCCCGCTCTCTACCGCATCTCCCCGGCGGAAAACACCGAGTCCGAGTCCCCCCGCGGCTCACACCGACATCTATAGCCGCTGCTCCGCTTCACTCGCTGCTGCCTCCAACCCCAAATTTATGGCTGCGCAAAAGCGAGATAAAACCCCGCGCAAAAACACCCAAGACAAAGTTGATCACGGACGCGGAGTGAAAACGGACCCGGCGGTCTCGGCAACACCGGGAAACTTTTAATTCCCGTCCGCGCAGGTGACGTGACTTTTAGGATTAGCTGTTGAGCTAACTTGTAAAAAACCTCCAGTCAGATCAGAAAACCGCTCAGCAGCTGCCCGAAACGGTCCGCGCCGGGCCGGTCCCTCAGTACTCCGGGACGGTCGGTCCCTCAGTCCCCCTAAACCACCGAGCGGAGGTCCGGTAGAGTCCCGGAGTCACCGAAAACCAACAGTTTGAAAGATTTTACCAACATTAGTCTCCCAGCACACAGAGCCCGGAGCCTCCGACCGACGAAACAGCGACACCGCCACGGAGCGGCCGCACCGGGAACTGCAGCACGGCGGCACCAGCTGCAACCAAACAACAAAACATCACAACAGCAAAACAACAAAACATCACAACAACAAAACATCACAACAGCAAAACAACAAAACATCACAACAACAAAACATCACAACAGCAAAACAACAAAACATCACAACAACAAAACATCACAACAGCAAAACAACAAAACATCACAACAGCAAAACAACAAAACATCACAACAACAAAACATCACAACAGCAAAACAACAAAACATCACAACAACAAAACAACAAAACAGCAAAACAACAAAACATCACAACAACAAAACATCACAACAGCAAAACAACAAAACATCACAACAACAATCATCTACAAAACGTCACAACTATCAAAAACAAAACATCACAATGATAAAACCAAAACAAATCGTCACAATAAAAAATAAATCATGATAATCAACAACACACAACACAACAGCAAAACAACATTAAAAAAATAAATAATAAAAAACAATCAAAAGATTTAAAAAGTATCACATCACCCACATGAGCAGCGAGAAACACACATCATCTCATTAATAGATTTTACTTTACTCATATAATTTAATCAATATAGGTAGATTTATAGAGTTTAAAGGACAACGTTTTATTAATGTGGTTTAATTAGAATTATTTTCTTTTCTACAGCTTAATCTATGCATTAATTAACACGGTTTAATTAGTAAAGTTTGACCAACAGAGTTAAATCATTTTGTTTTTATTTATGTTTTACTGACTTCAATTGACTTTGTGTTTGTTTCTGTCTGAGTATTGTGAAAAGTGCCCAAATATGTTATTATTATTATTACTATCATTAATTTAATTAATGTATTTTAATCGAAATAGTTTAATTAATTTGGCGGTAAATATACAGATTATATTAACTGGAGACAAACCTTTCTTTTCCTGCTACACATAGATCAAATTCATGAATATAAAAACAACTCAGTACAATCTCTTGAGAAATATAAAAATGATAGTGTTTTTCTTTTTATCCAGAAAAAACAAAGCCGATCTGTTTGCTGTCAGTTGTTTACGGCTGCCGTTGCCTCTGAAATATGGCGCCATCACTGACATACGAACTGGCGACTTCTGCGACACCCATGTAGATTTTACGTCCGTGACAATATTAGATATTGATACAGTTGTTACAATCTTAGACTGGAAATACTGCATTACTTGTAAAAGTACTGCATTGAAATTAATATGTCAGCTTTACTAAAAAAAGTTCTATAATATTTAAATTAGAAGTGCTCAAAGCATCGAAACGGCCTTTTTGAAGCTATCATATTATTTATGACATATAATGTTATTATTATTATTACACAGACAGACAGAGACACAGACACAGACAGAGACAGACAGAGACACAGACAGAGACACAGAGACAGAGACAGACGGAGACACAGAGACAGACAGAGACACAGACAGAGACAGACGGAGACACAGACAGAGACACAGACAGAGACAGACGGAGACACAGACAGAGACAGACAGAGAGACAGAGACAGACGGAGACACAGAGACAGACAGAGACACAGACAGAGACAGACACAGACAGACAGACAGACAGACAGACAGAGACAGACAGACAGACACAGACACAGATGGAGATACAGACACAGACAGACAGAGACGCAGACAGACGCAGACAGAGACAGTTTGGCTCTTTAAAGCTTCCTCGCTGCTCGCAGTTTGGAAAGAGAAAAAAAACATAATGCCAATCTTAAAATCAGTTCTTTTTTTACATCTCATATCTCCGTGTTTGTTTGTTTGTTTGTTTGTTTGTTTGTTTGCGTGTGAATGTGGTTTAGCTGCTCTCCGCTCTGTGGATTCTGCTCTGTCCGAGAGGCAGTGAAGGGGTTAAAGGCCGAGCCTCCCGGTGTCCTGTTTCACCATTTTTTAGAGATGACGACTGAAAGCAGATGGAGGATTTGGGGATTCTGGGAGAACAGCGGACGCTTAAGTGTCACAACAACAAAGAAAACGCCACAACATCCCCAAAACATCCCCACAACATCCCCACAACATCCCCAAAACATCCCCACAACATCCCCACAACATTCTTACAACATTCGACAGATATGAAATTCTTATGAAGTTGCTGTTGGAGGTTGTAATATGTGTTTAAGTTATGTTTAGAGTGAACTTGTGCTTTTAATTTGATTTTATTGTGTTTTTCTTTTAATATCTTTGTGTCTGAAGCTCTGATTTGGAATAATTAAATACAATAAATAATTTTACTGATTTTACTTCATCTTTTTTTTGTTTCATTTGTTGTTCAAAATAAACTATTTATCTTTTTCTGTTTTATATTTCTATGAGGATACTACCCTAATAATATAAAGCAATTATTTTGCATTATTTACTTACTTTTTACAACATACTATACAATGACCTTTTTTTTTTACAATATAGTATAATATGACTTTTTAGAATTTTTTTTACAACATGATGTACTGTGTCTTTTAAATGATTTTGTAATGACATACTTTACTATGTTCTATGACACACTATGACTTTTTTACGACATATTATACCTCACGACCCCAGAGAGTAAAGTTTGGTTCTAAAAACGTTCTGGGAATGGTACAATGCAACCAAAACTATGTTTTAGTAACATTTTCAGCAACAGGTTTTCTTTTAGTTCCCAGAATGTTCTTTATAAAGTTCGGGTAACATTCTCTATAAACATAAAAAATGTTGGGTTTTTTTTATTGTTAACATTACATCTCATTTTAATTTTTAAAAATGTTGCGTAATCTCAGTCCTCAATAACATGTTCTGAATGTTGTTTTGAAAACGTTCTTTCTTTGTTCTTATGTAACGTTGTGGGAATATTCGTCACCTTCAACATCACCAAAACATCCTCACAATGTTGCAGTTTAAAGGTTAGTCGGAGTTTAACCTCACAGGAACATTATTTAAAACGTTCTTTGAACGTTAGAGGGAAATGTTTTCTTCGGAACATTATTACAGCCTGTCGGTGACGTTAGTGAATGTTGCGGGAACGTTGTCTGCAGGCTGTGACTGACGGTCAGTACTTGTACCGCCCTGATACTCAGAGTAGCGCCGGTACTCAGGCCGCCGGCAGCGGCTCCGGGACTCGGTTTAACCGTTTCAGCGTCCGTCAGTCGGCCGCAGCTCAGAGGTTAAAGTGGGGGGAGCGGAAGGGGGAGGCGGCGGGAGGAAAAGGAAGCTCCGTCCTTCCTTCACACGGACTCAAACCACTTTCAGGCCACTTTTCACCAACTTTTCTCTGATGCCGAACTGAAGCCTCCGCCGCGGGCAGCGCTCACAGCGAGGCCGGCGGGCTGCAGCGGGCCGCGGGGCGACATGTCGCGGGGACCCGGGGCCGCCTGGATGTGACTGGGAGGTGGGTAAAACCCTCCGAGGTGTCCCCGCTGCTGGTAAACAACTGCGGGCAGAGCGGGCGGCTGCTGCGGGGACACTTGAGCTCCGATCACCGGGGACAGAGTCTCACTTTAAACAGATTAAGGAGTCAAACTTTACACGTTTTAATGATATTTCTGTATAAAGTGTGAGCGGAGGGACCGAAAAAAAACAAAAAACAGTTAGAGCCTTTTATCGCGTTATTTTGCTTTGATGGCGACCAACATGCGAACATTTACATCTGCGTGTCTGCGCGCTGAAAGCTGCGTTACACCTCAGGACGCCTGCACACGCGCTCAGCGGGACTGTGATATATGATACACAAACTTTACTGTCCTCAAATGTGAAAAATGTCCTTCAGTCTCACCGTAAAAGACACCAGAAGAACATAAAAACCACTGCGACACATTCCGCGTAACAAGTATAAAAACAGCTCTGTGATAAACATTACAACTAATATAATTTACAATAAATACATGTTTATATAGACTTATCACTTACAGCATCACCGGGGCCCCCCATCATTTATCATAGCTTCTCTTAGAGATATTTCTGTTTTTAAATATATGTCTATTTATTTCTATATATGTTTATGTGTGAATGGTAAAGCCCTTATATGATAAGTCTATATAAACATGTATTTATTGAAAATTATATTTCCACATATATATATAAGAGGTGAAGAGGGAAGAGCACTGTCACACATGAGTGTTGTCATTGATAAAAAATGAAAGTATTCATTCTAATCTAAATTTTCATCCAGTAAAAAACAAGAAAATGAAATATGTGGATGCTGAGAGATCTGTCACCGAACGGTGGAGTTCTTCTTTCTAAAGCTGAAGGAAAATCCACATCTGTTCACGTCTCCTTGTCATTAGAAATGCACTTTGTCATTTCATGCATTTTGGTGAGGAAGTTTTCATGCATGCCCACAAAAATAAAACATTAAAAAGTGCAAAGCAGACTCAAAATGAGTCAACAAAATGAGTTGATATGAAGTGACTTTCCTCTGATGATAACATCCCTTTTTCGAATCGCCTGAAATACCACCTCATGCATGCATGAAAACGTTTTTGCAATAAACGTGAGTTTTTTTCGAAACTGACGTGTTTCCATGAGGCATGTTTGTATTCGCAATTTCAGTTTGTGCAGTTTGAGGGTTAACGGAAACCCACCCAGACACGACATGACCGCGTCTATGGGCGGTGTCTCATGCTGCAGTCTGGTTTTATATTTTCTGTGAGGCGATGTTGTAAGATTTTATCCCAAAAGTTCCTTTTAAAGTTTGTTCAAACCTTTGTTCGTCTGCAGGGCGGAGGATGGAGGACGAGAAGGAGACGGCCGAGGAGAAGGAGGAGGAGGAGGAGGAGGAGGAGCTTCATCATCATCACATCGCAGCAGCGGCGGCGTCCTCCATTGACTACCAGGGCCTTCCCATCATGCACTGGGAGGACCTCAGCCAGCGGATAGCAGAGCTAGAGAAACAGGAGCAGGAGAGGAGGGAAAGGTCAAAGGTCAGCGCTCGCCGTGCCTTCAGCTGCATGATGGGATATTTCCAGAGGGGGAGCGGCGAGCTGCAGCATGGCTGCGTCTGCCGGAGATCGAAACATAGCAACAACCGTCATTTCACCGCGATGATCACGATATCCAGCAACCCAAATTCACGAAAATATTACAGGACACGCTCTTATTTTTCCGAACACCGACTAAAAAAAAATAAATTATGATAAATGACTGGACTAAAACACCGAACCGTTAGAAAGAGAGCACGCATTTATCTAAAAGAAGAACATGAAAAATGCTCCGAATCTTGAGAATCACTGCACTGAAACTGAAAACTACCGAACCCAGACCCCCAGATTCAATAAAATGGAATAAAATGATACAAGACGTACAATTTATGGAAAAAGTGACTCACAAAAAAAAAATACGGAGGGTGCGTCTGACAAAATACGGTTTCACTGCCCCGTTTTATTCTAACAGACACGATGGTTCAGATGAACTAATCACAAGAGTTAGACTCTCTGCATCTCTTTAATTTAATTTTTTTCTCCCTTTTTTAAATTTGTTTTATGGCAGAAATATTTGTTATTTATGCCTTTTAATATATATTTTGAATTTGATTGAAAATGTCTTTTTGTAAGGAAATTGAAAAGCTGTATGAAAAAAAACACGTATAAAACACGACACATCGCCTCTCAGATTGTTTCCTCCTGAGGAAGATCTTAATTTAACAAAATGAGATTGAAGCTAAAAAAAACACTTGAGCCTGCAGTGTTTACTGTGATGTTGAGAGTGAGGCACAAAAATAGAAAAAATTATTAGAAAATGTATATTTTTTGTTTTGATTCTGCTCGGATCTTCGTCAGGTTAAACTCAGAGATCCGAGCAGGATTCATGGTATCTTTGTATATTTTCTTTTCCTTCACAAAGTATTTTTTAAAATATTTTTTTTTCAATTAAATGGAAAAATCAGATTTTTAAAAAAAATTTTACTATAATTTGAGAATCTGACAATTAAAAAATGTGGTGTGGAGGAAATGTGTGGCCGTGACCTTTTTCCTCATGTGTGCTGTTTTCTGAAAACCTTAAACCTTCATGATGTGCATTTAAATACTATACAATACCATACCATACCAACCCGTACGATACGATACGGTACGGTACAATACGATACGATACGATACGGTACAGTACGGTGCGGTGCGGTGCGGTGCAGTGCGATACGATACGATACGATACGATACGATACGATACGATACGATACGATACACTTTATTGATACCCTCTTTTAAGCAGAGTAATTATTGATTGGTGTGTGTGTGTGTGTGTGTGTGTGTGTGTGTGTGTGCAGACCGGGCTGAGGACGGAGGACGGTGGGGGGGGAGTGTGGAGACATGTGTGGGAGGAGGACGAGGAGGACGGCAGGCAGGAGGTGTCGAGTCGCCGTCGTCTCGTCACGGTAACTGGAGTCTCACAGTCTGAAGGTTTCACTAAAGTCTGAATTATTATGATTTTACTCTGTGATTCTTCTCTGCGCTCTGATAGATATTTGTGGTTTTAATAAAACCGACAGAATCATTTAAATATTTAGATGTTGACAAAAATGTCTCCTTTTAACAAAAGATTTAAATTTGGCTCCACTGATGTCGGACGATTATAAAATGTGGAGTGAGAAGAAAACACGTGGAGACGATCAGAGTGTAAATATGCAGCAGAGATTAAATGGAGTCGTAGCTGCATTGCAATTCTCTCCTGAACGATTATATATTTCAATGCAGAAAAAACAAAAATCCTAAATTTAAAACCCAACTTTTGGCTTCTTGGCATCCCTGAAAGAGCAACATTCATTACAGCTGAAGCAACGAAAACGGATGGAAACATTTTCTTAGTGATTACGATTCAACTTTCAAGCGTTCCTGCAGATTTATTATTTTTTAAATCCTTAACTGGCATTTAATTCATTAATCTTTAAAATTAAAGCCTTAATTTGAATTAAAATGTGTCTTAAATCAATCTTTCAAAAGCCTGAAAAATTGATGCAAAGGAGGATTTTCATGAATCCTGTTTTTCTGAAGTTGAATTGCAAAAGCTTCAAATAACTTTCACTTTATATAATAATAATAATAATAATAATAATGATAATAATAATAATGAAATAATAACAACAATAACTCCGTAATAATAGTAATAATATTCAAAATAATTGGCCAATAATGTATGTAACTGATGTTGGTTCAGATCCTTTTTTTTAATGGTATTTTATTTGTTAAATTTTGGTGCATATAAATCTTGGCGTGCAGTATTTGTTGTACTCGCTGATTTTTGTTCTGTTGGAGCT
>NC_056475.1:474906-494906 GCF_008729295.1 Plectropomus leopardus | reverse complement strand
TCAAAACTGACAGAGCGCCAGCCTTCAGGGCACGAAGGGGACGATACGACCGGATGGTCAGGTGTAAACGAAACTGAGTCGCCTGAAAACCCAGAAGGTTTTATGGCACCACTTTGAGGTTGTCCAGTCAGGACGAAACTTCAGCACAACGTCCAAAAGAAACGAGTCGGTTCACGGCAGCAAGTTGATAAGAAACAAAGAGAAGTAACTTTGAAAGTTCAACGAAGGAACAAAGTTTTCGGTGGATTGAATCCAAATTCAAACACAAATCAATCACCTTCTGGCTGGTGAGGACGGGGTTACCCTTAAACCGCGAACAAAGAAAGACAAACACAGCTAAGCTCGAGGATTTTGTCGTAACTTCCTCTAAACTTCACTCGGCCATTGAATTCTGTGTTTTGTTTTGCATATGAACTAACTCAGGATCTGTTTTCGAGTTTAGGTCCAGTTTCAGTCGTGGAAATTAAAGCAGAGGTCCAGAAGGGAAGACGTCTACTCTGATGCTTCCAGGGTGATGACACCCAGAGCAGGTTTACAAAAACTGAAAATGACGAGTTAGTGGACCGCATGGTCACTTCTAACCGTTTTTTTAATGCATGTCTACAAATAGTTCAAAACAGCCCATTATCCCCCAAAACAAACGCTCATTTCGCCCGTTTCTTCGAAGTGACACAGTTAGAACTGCATGAAAAACAGCGTACGTTTCTGTAAAGCACAGGTGCGTCACATTTGTCAACAATGCTTCAGAGACTACATAAACCACTCAACTGTTGCTTCAGAAAAGATTTCTGTAAAAGTAGAGTAAGGTTGGTAAAAAGTGTTCAGTGGCCCAAACGCTTCTGCGAAACTGAAACCAACTTCAGGGAGTGTTTGTTTTTGAGAAACAGGACTTTGGAGTGATGGCCGTTTGTTTTGTCTCTGCACCAGCGATAGCTGAGGCCGGAGGCATCATGCTTTCAGGTTGTCCATCTGTCTGTCGATCCCATTCTCATGAATGCGATAGAGTGTCTTGAGGGATTTTTTTTTTCCAAATTTGGCACAAACATCCACCGAGACTCAAAAATGATCTGAGATAGGTTTTGGTGGTCACAGGTCGCAGTGACCTTGTCTTTCTGTCCTTTCTCTTGAGCATGATAACTTTAAAAAAAAAAAACCTTAAGGGAATTTTTTAAAAAATTTGGCACAAATGTCCACTTGGAATAATAATGAATTATTAAGAATTTGCTGGTCAGGTCAAGTTTTCGTGAATGTGATATCTCAAGAACATCTTGAGGTTTTTTTTTTTTCAAATTTGGCACAAACTTTCACTTGGACTGAAGAATAAACTGATCGGACTTTGGTGGTCAAAGGTCACTGTGACTTTGTATCCGTCCCATTCTTGTGAATGCAATATCTCAACAACACCTCGTAGGATTTTCCTCAATTTTGGCACAAACGTCCACTTGGTCTCAAGAATAAACTCGGGGGGGGGGGGGGGGTGGGGGGGGGGGGGGGGGGGGGGGGGGGGAGGGGGGGTGGGGGGGGGGGGGATATCGGACTTTGGTGGTCAAAGGTCACTGCAACATCATAAAACATGTTTTTGGCCTTAACTTGAGAATTTTTGTGCTAATTATGATGAAACTCCACACAGCTGGATAAAGTGATGAAGGTTAACTTCACCGTGACATCATCGTGTTTTCTGTCCATCGCTCAGCATCGTATTTCGGGGGGGGGGCATTTGGTCAGATATTGATACTGATATTGAATTTGAAACAGAATCTTGGGTGCCAACTTGATACCACGGTGCAAACAATCGCAACGCAGTAATTTGAATTTTGGGGATAACGGGCTTTTGGTCCAGTTGGACATTTTTAGGATTAATGGGCGTTCAGACTTTTTAGCCATCGGAACAATGGGTATGACGCCTTTAAGAAACGCTTAAGAAACAACCTGGCAAACAAAAAAAAGAAAGAAAACATTTCAGGCTCAAGGGAACAGGATGTAGAAAACGAAAGCAGGTCTTCATGAGCGCCTGATGCTTTTTTATGCGTTCATGGTTTTTGCATTGAATTTGAATGTCGGACTCAAAACATCTGGTTGTGAAGTTTGTGTGTTTGAATTTTAACAAGAGAATCCGAAAAATATTTCTCAGGTAGGACGAGCAGCAGCGGGTCCGTTCTTGGAAACCAGTCGAGCTCTTCGACCGTTCTCACATTCAGAGGTCGACCACGACGAACGTTTCAAGGATCAAATTTGATGCAAAGTTCAGATCAAAAATCGTCCAGATGTTTTTCTTTGTGTTGGTGAGAAAAGAAAAGAACGATTTGGCTTCTCTTTAAATCTAAAAACATTATATGCAAATGATTCTAACTTATCGTATTTAAGTTTTATTGTCTTTAGGACTTTTTCCTGTTATTGTAACGAGGGGACATTACACTCAGACAGCATGTGTAGCAACACAAGCTCAACCGAACTCATATTTTGGTTCATTTTCTGCTTATTATGTTTATTTGAAAAAAAAAAACCAAACTGGTGTTACCATAAATTGGGAATTTCGCCAGGATTTGTTTTGCTTCACACATTTGTGGCAACAAAGAGATACACGTCTATCTTGATATATGGAGTCGTTACTCAGAAAGTAAGTTCTCTGAAACTATAAAAATCAGGTTAATAGTCCACATTTAATATCAGGTGCAGGAAAATGGCCGTCCGTGCGCTCAGCGAGTTGCCTCTTAAGATTATTTTACAGTTTATACCCTTTGAAAGCTGCAGCCACATGACTTTTTTGAGCAACTTGGTGGAAAATATTCCACAAATTACAAGAAATTTGTAGTAGAGAAAACTTTTTTTTAAGAAGTTAGGGGAAGATGTTAAGGGAAAACTATATTTATAATTATCACAATTACACATTAAAATGATGTTACAAAATTATCAGTTATTTGATTTGTTTTCCCTGGGGTTTTATTTTAAAAAAAAAAGATTTTCATGTTATTTTCTTGTACTTTTTTACTAGTTTCTTGCTAATTTTTGGGTAATTTCTTCTTAAGTTTTATTTCCTTTTACGAATGTTTTTTGAAAGAAATCAAGCCGATCTGCTGGGTTAAAAGGGTTAATATAACCTTAATGCATAAAACCAGAGTTTCTATTATTTGTGTTTTGGAGTTGTGCCTCTTTAAACTGATGCTAAACCCTTCAGGTACACTTATTGTTTATCATTATTGTAAGAAATTAAAGGGAATAATCCGCTGAATATAGGCACGTGTATGCTGTGGTTTATTTTGGTTTTTATTCTTTTAACTCGCAGTAATTTTACTTTTTGGTTGAAACAGCAGCCAATAATATCCAGATGATTTAACGTGTGGCTTTTTAATAATTAAAATATTATATTTTGATAGAGATTATTGATGAAGAGCTCAATGTCACAGTCATGGAAGACGATGTGTTTAAATCAAACATTTAAAGCAAGACTGAAATGACTTTTGAAGAGTTGTTAAAGAAACGATGTGATTTAGAAATCGAAAGAATTTAAGAGTAATGTGATATGAACACTTTGGTTTTTTATTTCATTGTGACTTAAAGAATATTTAGAGAAGTATTTTAAAAATGTAAATAAATTTCACTGCATTTTTTTAATGATGAAATATATTTTGAAGTCAGTAACAGAAACACGTTGTGGTCTCTTCTTTATTATGTCACTGTTCGATGTTTTCAGTGAAACCAGAAAACGAATGAAGTCGTTCAGTCTGAATGTGAATCATCTGCATCACTTTCACTCTCCACTATTCTTGTTTTTCCATTTTTTAATTTTAATTATTTGACCACGTTTTTAGTGTAAAGTCACAGTGTGCTTGTCTGAAAAGAGCCGATATTTTAGTCAGCATTCTTCATAAATAATAAATTAATATCATAACTCTTATCGAGCACGTTTCAATATTATAAAGTTCACAGAGCAATAAAAGCAAAATTCAGTCCCTCCAGGACTTCGCAATGTTTCGATTTTATTGACCACAGTTCTTCAGATTTACAGGCGTTTCTAGGATTTTTTTTTTTTAGATTTCAGGACATTTCTAAGATCTTAGGACGTTTGGATAGGATCAAATTTTTGCAAAACATTCTCACTCCCAACTGGTCTCATACTGACTTGCCAGTTTATGAGGTTTTGGGTAGCCGTCCCACCTCAAAACCCCGACGTCACAAACTGATGTGGAAGGTCACTGACAAACCTCAGCGTGTGAGGAGTCGGAGTGAGAAAGTGACGATTTTAGGGGCATTTTGAGAAGTTTCTGGGATTTTAGATTTCTAGAATTTTCAGATATTTCTCAGATTTGGAGACATTTCAAGATTTTAGGACATTCCCAGGATTTTTGGACATTTCTTGTATTTTAGGACATCAGTGTCTCAGCTGTGTCCTCTGTCGGGGGTGTGGGGGATCCTCCTCTGGCTCTGTTTTGATGCTGTTTTATGTCTCTGACACCTTATTAAGACTAAAAGGACAAAACATTCACAGTCAATCACTTTATTTTTATTGTCAATCAGAAAATGGTTGGGGGCCACCAGGGGCCTTGTCAGGGCCAGATTTGCCAGATTGGCCCTTGTGCGATGAGTTGAGGAGAATTTGAATGCGTTTTTTTTAAAAAAAAAAAAAAACTCCAGCCAAGTTTGTCAATTTCTTGAAAAGTCATTTAAAAGTTTTAAGACTTTGTTTGTGAAAGTGTGTGAGAAGCATTTTTACGGCACAGAGTCGCGTTTGGTGTAAAAACAGCTTCAGTCGGATCATTTCACAGCATAAAGGAGCTTTTTTAAGTGCTTTGCTGTATTTATTCATTCCTCTGCTGCCTGTTTGACCTCCGATTGTGTCGCCTGTTTGATCACGCTCTCACACCATCACACGTTCAAACACACGGCCAGATCTTTGTCATGCAGCGCTGCGACGGTGTGCTCACCGCCAAACTCTGCATTACCAGCCAATCAGCGCAGACGATGAAGACGATGGAGGAGGAGGAGGAGGAGGAGGAGGAGGAGGAGGAGGAGGAGGAGGGGCTGATGTGTTGACTGGGCTCACTTTGCTTTCTAATTAAAGCCTCAGATAACGAGAGGAGGCACGAGGACGACGGAGCTTCAGGAGGAAAAGGTGAGAGAATAAACTCATCACTCTGAATGACAGAATATTGAAAAAAAGGTGAATAATGTCGCACTAAAATATCTGCTCATTCTTGCAGTTCTTAAATTAGTTTCATATTAGTAACATTTGTGTGTGTGTAACATGTTGTGTTTTCTTAAATGTTTAATAAGAGCGTGATGATTGAACAAAGGAAAAAAAAGGAAGTTTGGTGATTATTTAGCAGAAAAACACATTTCGGCAGTTAAAATCACACTGATTTAAATCTGTTAACCACCTGGAAACCTGAGCAAAAATCACCTTAAAAAAAGAAAAAAATGACCACAAAAAGTGCTTAAAATTCTAACAAATGAAAAAATATTTAAAAATAATTATAACAATAATACAATAATAATAATAAAATATATCTTTCTCATCTATCTTATTTTCCCCTAACTTATTTTTAAGCTTTTGCCAAGTTGCTCGATGCCGTTTTCCAGTATTATTAAAATAAATCAGTCCATTAAAAAAAAAACCAACCTCTTTATAATATTAGTTTAGATATTTTTAAATATCGAAATAGTTTACTGCACAAGAAAAGTGATGTTGATTCGGGTATCAAAGGGTTAAATATTGGGAAGTACAGAAACTGCGGCAAATTAATTTCAGTTAACTTTGGGGTTAATCTGAGAAATATTTGGCAGCTGTGAGATTTAAATATTAAAGATCTGACAGCTTTGAACTTTTCTTGTTTGAGCCGATGTTGCCGATTAACGATAAAAGGTCGCAGCAGCACCTCCTCCTCCTCCTGCTCCTGCTCCTCCTCTGCAGTCCTGTATTGGGTTTCATTCCTGCAGTTCTGACTGAATGAATGCTGATCAATTATTTACAGAGAAGCTGAAGGTCAGGCGAGAAACCCCGAGAGACCCTTCGGCCCTGAAACAGACGCTCCTGAGCCACAACAGAGGACAGAGGACAGAAGACAGAGGACAGAGGACAGGACGAGACCGAGGGGACAGCCAGGACCAGGAGGACAGCCAGAGGTAAGACTGATCCGCATCACGTTTCAGGTTTTAATCCAGATCGAGTCTTGACAGCGGAAATGCTTCAAACAGTATTGTCGAATTATCAATTACAGAATTTTTAAAATTTGTTTTAGAAAAAAAATTCCCTTGCTTTTTTCTTTTTCCCCTAGCTTTTGAAAATAATTTTCTCAATCTACAAATTTCTTGCAATTCGTGGGACATTTCTTACCAGTTTTAGTACAACCTTTTTTCCCCATATTTTTGAAAATAAACTGAACAAATGTGTACAGATTTTAAGGGGTTAAATACTTGGCGTCTGAAAGTAACACAAGAAAAGTGATGTCGATCCAGGTTCCAAAGGGTTAACTGTGAAAGTTGATCTCAATTTTTTAAAATCCAAGACACCGAGTCTTTTTTTTTTTTTTTTTTTGTATTAGTTCAAATTTAGCCGCCTGACATGAGTAAAGTAAGCACGAAAAATGAACCGAAAAAAATAAATCTGGGAAACTGGCTTAAAAAAAGGTCAGAAAAAATAACTATTATTTAAACAATGTTCACTTTATATTTACTTATTCCCTCTGTTTTATTTAAAAGGGACCACGGCAGTTTAAAACCTAAATCTTACCATTATATCCAAATCTGGTAATCAAGTTTACCTTTAATTTAGTTGCATTTACTTAATTTTGTGAAGTTGTTTCAACTTCAAAATGACAAGTTGCATTAACTATTAGAAACTTAACTAAACCAAGTTTCCATGACTTCTCCGAACAGTCGTATTTAATGAGCAGAATTTATTAAACTGCCAAAGATAAAGTGAGCACAGCAGAGAATGAGCCAGATATTCGCTGTAAAATCTGACAGGCTGATGTAAATAATAATGTCAAAAACAAAGAAAATTTTAAGAAAAATGAACAATGGGATGTAACGTAAATATGACTTCAGACTTGGACGAGTGTCCTAACTTGATTTATTTAAGTTTTTAACACTTTGAGCAACATCATTTCCCTTGTTTTTTTTTTCAGTTGCAACAAATTCACAAAATGAAGTTAATACAACTCAGTTTTAAGTAAACTTAACTTAAGTAAAATTAACTTTACACTGAAATTATGTTTTTGTAGAAAAATTAGCAGCAACTGCACAGTTTTAAGTAAATACAACTCAGTTTTAAGAAAACTAAACAATTGGATTTAACATCAATACAACTTAAAACTTCCTTTGTCAAGGTGACTGGATTCCTAACTTGCAAACACTTAACACTAAACACTAAAAAGAGAATGGTAGAAAATAGAAATAGTAGAGAAATTTGCCAGTTTTGAGTTGCAACAACTTCACAAAATGAAGTCAATACAAGTCAGCTTTAAGAAAACTTAACATCAGCATCGTCAACATAACTTAGGACTGACAGTTATATCGCTCGCCTTTTTCATAGGAATTTGATTCCTAGCTTGATTTATTGACGTTAATAGATAAACAGTAGTAAGTGGTAGAAATACTATAGAAATGTGTCAGCAACTTTAAATTTGCAGCAACTTCAAAAAATCAAGTTCATACAGCTACATATGAAGAAACTTAAATATAAAGAAAGCATAACTATAGTTATATTTATTTACCTTTTTCAAGGTGTCAGTTCTGTAGATTTTTAAGTAAAATTAACTTTTCAACAGATTTGTCCGAACACTGACATTTTGTTTTAAACGATTGAGCAAAAACCTGTTTCATTCAAACAGAAAAATCTGTTGTGACGTCACTAAATACGTTTGTGTGCTTCCTGATGTCGACATAATAACTAAATAATCTCAGCCTGACAAAGTGTTACAGAGAGCACGTAACATTTAAAAGACTGTATTATTATTTTGGACTTTGATTTCTGCGTGTCCACCATAAATCCATTATAATTTTGCTGGCGTAAATCTACCCGTCTGGTTTCATTAATAAATATGAGACGCTCTTCAGCAGCACGTCAGAGCCAGCGTCGTGTTCCTGCTGAAGTCATGAATGTCTTTGACCCCGTTGTTCCAAAACATGGGCTTGAATTTAAACCCTGAAAATGACCCCAAACGTTTCAGCAGGAGACACCGAGCTGCCGCCCCGAGAGGCTCCGTGAACACTGAGGTTTCCGGAAGGCTTCGTTAATGATTGAGCGGCTAATTGAGCGAAACATAGTCTACATCAGCAGAACGCCGGCGGTACATTGTGAACGAGCTTTTCCAAACTAATCACTGTGTTTTCTCTCCGTCACAGACTTCCACAGACCGGAGACATGGGTCAGTCCCCGACAGACAGCGATTAGACGGACGGAGACAGAGACGGATCGATCGATCAGAGGAAGGACGAATGAAGGAAACCTCAGAGAGCGCGAAGAATCCGGCGAGATGACGGCACGGGAACCTGAACCGAACCTGCTCTGCCACAAATAGCCCTCAGAGGTTCATCATGGGGCTGAGCCAAGTCTCCAACGTCACTCCGGACATCGGTTTGGTGGCGGCGAGCAACGCCTCCGGCACCTCGTCCCTCCCTCCGTCGTCCTGCAGCATCGACGAATCCTACAAGTACGTCTTCCTGCCCGTCTGCTACTCGCTGACCTTCCTCTTCAGCCTCACCCTCAACTCGGTGGTGCTACTGCGCTCCTGCCGCCACCACAGCGGCTGTTGCGGCGGCGGCGGCGGTGGGCGACGCTGGAACACCTCGCTGATCTACATGGTAAACCTGGCCACCACCGACCTGATGTACGGCCTGTCCCTGCCCTTCCTCGTGGCGAGCTACGTGTTGAGGGACCGCTGGGTGTTCGGCGACTTCATGTGCCGCCTCGTCCGCTTCCTCTTCTACTTCAACCTCTACTGCTCCATCTTCTTCCTCACCTGCATCTCCGTGCACAGGTAGGACACCCGCACACGGCACCCGGTGCAGAATAAGCCCAACAATGATCAACGGCCGACAGTTGACTTGGTGTCCTAAGATCCTAGAAATGTCTTGAAATCCTAGGAATTTCCTAAAAAAATATGAGAAATGTCCTAAAATCCTAGAGACGTTGTAAGTTGGGCCTGTAGACTTGATTTTGTTGTTTGGACTCATTGTTTCAGTATTCAGAGCTTTAAACAGTCTTTAAAAGCCTCAAATCAGAATCTGTTTATGTCCTTACTGTTTAGACCACTGATACTCAACGTATGTCCTGGGGGCCAAATCTGGTCCCTGACAGGATCTGACAAAAATTGACATTTTCTAAGTGACAATAAAAATAAAGTGATTCACAGTGAGAATTATTTTTGTCCTTTTAGTCTCCATAAGGTGTCAGAGACATAAAACAGCATCAAAATAGAGTCAGAGGAGGGTCCCCCACACCCCCGACAGAGGACACAGCTGAGACACTGATGTCCTAAAAGCATAGAAATGTCCTAAAGTCCTTAAAACCCAAAATCTGAGAAATGTCCTAAAATCCTAAAAATGTCCTACAACCCCTGGTTGACCGTTTAAAGACTGTTAGAGGTTGTAACTCACCTGTGGATGTCCGTCCTCAGGTACCTGGGGATCTGCCACCCGATGAGGACCATCACTCTGGAGAGCAAGCGGGTGGTGAAGGGCACCTGTGCACTGGTGTGGGTGGTGGTCTTCATCCTCACCTGCCCCATCTTCAGGTTTGCTCAGACCGGATACCTGACCCGAGGGGCCGGTGTCGGGCCCGGAGCGGCGAGGGAAGGTGGAAACAGTTCTGGATCTCAGGACGACGGCGGGTACATGAACTGCTGGGATGACGCCATCGATAAGGAGTTTGCCGACTACGTCCCGTACGGCATCGTCCTCCACCTGCTGGGCTTCTTTGTGCCCTTCGTCATCATTGCCTGGTGCTACTCTCAGGTGGTCAGGACCATATTTCAGACCCTGCGCTCCCCGCCCAGTTCGATAGAGGGCGGCGAGGACGGTCCGGTGGGAGACGGGTTGTCAGAGGGAGTCAGAGAACGGGAGAGAACCTCCGTCTCCATCTCCGGATCGCAGTACTCACACTACATTCGGCGGCGGCGGAAATCCATCAAAACCATTGTGACCATCACGCTGCTGTTTGCGCTCTGCTTCCTGCCCTTCCACGTGACCCGGACGCTCTTCCTGCTCCTGCGGCGGGGGCAGCTCGGCGGCTGCAACGTCATGAAGACCGTCTCCATCTGCTACAAGGTCACCCGGCCGCTGGCCTCCTGTAACGCCTGGCTCAACGCCCTCCTCTACTTCCTGACGGGGGACAAAGGCGCCCCCTGCTGCTGGCCGACAGAACACGCCGTCCGCAGAGACCGCCGCAGCGGCTCCCTCTGGTGGCCGCTGAAGATCCTGAAAAAAGAGGGTGTGGGAGAGGACGACCCAGACGCCGCCGAGAAGATAGAAAGGGTGGTGCACATGGAGAACGAGTCCAAGTCCTCAAGGGTCATCTTCTAAATCAGTGACTCGCTGTGTCGGGGCCTGTAGAGTTTGGGGACAGTCTAAAAACTGTTGACGTTAATCCAATTTAACAGAACCAAAGACTTGTTTTTGTTGTTTGGACTCATCGTTTCAGTATTCAGACAAGTTTTGAAAGCAAAAATCAGAATCTGTTTAAGTCCTTACTGTTTAGACCACTGATACTCAACGTGTGTCCTAGGGGCCAAATCTGGCCCCTGGTGGCCCCCCAACCATTTTCTAATTCACCGTAAAAATAAAGATAAAGATTCACAGTGAGAATAGTTTTTGTCCTTTTAGTCTCCATAAGGTGTCAGAGACATAAAACAGCATCAAAACAGAGCTTTTTGATCCAAATAGAGCCAGAGGAGGATCCCCCACACCCCCGACAGAGGACACAGCTGAGACACTGATGTCCTAAAATACTAGAAATGTCCTAAATTACAAGAAATGTTCTAAAATCTAGAAACTCCTGTCAATCTAAGAAACATCCTAAAATCTGGGGAATGTCCTAAAATCGTAGACACGTCCTAAAATCTTTTAAAAAAACATCCTAAAACCCTAAAAATGTTCTAAAATCCTTGAAACCTCCTAAAATTACAGAAAACTCCTAAAATCAAAGGTCTTAACATCCAAGACGTCCTAAAAATTTTTAAAAAGTTGTAAAATCTTGAAAAATGTTGCACGATCCTAGAAACTTCCTGCAAACGAAGACACCTCCTAAAATCTGAGAAACATCCAAAAATCCTATAAAGATTCAAAAATCTTCTAAAAATGTCCTACAATCAGAGAAACGTCCCAAAATTAAAGACATCTCACTAAAATCTCAGAAATGTCCTGAAAACCCAACAAATGTTGTAAAATCTTGAAAAATGTAAAATCCTAAAATCCGTTAAAGATTCTAAAATCTTAATCTTAATCTCCTTGTTAAATAGATGGTAAATAAATACATTTTTTTAGAATCCTAGAAACATGTACGGGGCCGCTGTGACTGGCCCCCCAGCCCCCGGCCCCCGTAAGGCAGGCTGAGTCCCTGCTGTGCTGCTGGAGGACGATTTTTTGGGGCGAGAATGATGAATTTTGAGTGCACACCTGACGTCTGTGGCGGCTCACTTCTGGTCACGTGACATTATTGTCACCTGAGAGGCTTAAAGGGGAACGCCTCCTGGTTTAAAACTTGACCTCCTCCTGCTGACCTTTGACCCTGTGACGGAGGATGCGACCTGCTCCGTGGAGCGTTAACGGGCTGCTGACTCTGTTGGTTTTCACTCCTCGTGTCAGGAAAGACAAACTCGTGTCCTGGAACATTAACACGTGTCACTTCCTTAAATGTCACCGGCGGACGCTCGCCGCTTCACCTGCTGCTGCTGCTGCTGCTGCTGCTGCTGCTGCTGCTGCTGCTGCTGCTGCTGCTGCTGCTGCTGCTGCTGCTGCTGCTGTTGTTGTTGTTGTTGTTGTTGTTGTTGTTGTTGTTGTTGTTGTTGTTGTTGTTGTTGTTGAGCTCAGGTCGTTCTGTGACGTTGCACCTCGGTCTTATTTTTGGTGTATTCTGAGGATTAAAGTCTGCTGTTGACGGCGGCGCTGTGTGTCGGCGGCCTGGTTCATGGTTAACGCGAGGATCCGCTCGCTCTCACAATCATTAACGACACGTCTGCGGCTCCGACTGAAACACTGAAACTCAACACACGACACACCTCACGCACACAGCCGTGCTCCGAAATAATGTCGAAATGAACAAAACTGGTCATTTAAAGAAAGAATATGTGGAAATAATTAGATTTCTTTATACAATTTACAGATTATTGTAGTTTAAACACGAGAAAACTGTAATACAAAAGAGTACAATTTTGTTAAAATGACAAAATTACAGTATTAAAATAACACTTTCAAGGTAGTTTTTTTTTACATTCATACATACACTATATTACCAAAAGTATTCGCTCACCTGCCTTTACTCATACTATGAACTGAAGTGCCATCCCATTCCTAACCCATAGAGTTCAATATGATGTCGGTCCACCTTTTGCAGCCATTACAGCTTCAACTCTTCTGGGAAGACTGTCCACAAGGTTGAGGAGAGTGTTTATAGGAATTTTTGACCATTCTTCCAAAAGCGCATTGGTGAGGTCACACACTGATGTTGGTCGAGAAGGCCTGGCTCTCAGTCTCCGCTCTAATTCATCCCAAAGGTGTTCTATCGGGTTCAGGTCAGGACTCTGTGCAGGCCAGTCAAGTTCATCCACACCAGACTCTGTCATCCATGTCTTTATGGACCTTGCTTTGTGCACTGGTGCACAGTCATGTTGAAAGAGGAAGGGGCCCGCTCCAAACTGTTCCCACAAGGTTGGGAGCATGGAATTGTCCAAAATGTTTTGGTATCCTGAAGCATTCAAAGTTCCTTTCACTGGAACTAAGGGGCCAAGCCCAGCTCCTGAAAAACAACCCCACACCATAATTCCTCCTCCACCAAATTTCACAGTCGGCACAATGCGGTCTGAAATGTACCGTTCTCCTGGCAACCTCCAAACCCAGACTCGTCCATCAGATTGCCAGATGGAAAAGCGTGATTCATCACTCCAGAGAACGCGTCTCCACTGCTCTAGAGGCCAGTGGCGGCGTGCTTTACACCATTGCATCCGACGCTTTGCATTGCACTTGGTGATGTGTGGCTTGGCTGCAGCTGCTCGGCCATGGAAACCCATTCCATGAAGCTCTCTGCGTACTGTACTTGGGCTAATCTGAAGGTCACATGAAGTTTGTAGCTCTGTAGCAATTGACTGTGCAGAAAGTCGGCGACCTCTTTGCACTATGCGCTTCAGCATCCGCTGACCCCTCTCCGTCACTTTACGTGGCCTACCACTTCGTGGCTGAGTTGCTGTTGTTCCCAAACGCTTCCATTTTGTTATAATAGCGCTGACAGTTGACTGTGGAATATTTAGGAGCGAGGAAATTTCACGACTGGATTTGTTGCACAGGTGGCATCCTATGACAGTTCCACGCTGGAATTCACTGAGCTCCTGAGAGCGGCCCATTCTTTCACAAATGTCTTGTTTCACAGTCTGCATGCCTGAGTGCTTGATTTTATACACCTGTGGCATTTTGTTAAAATGACAAAATTACAGTATTAAAATAACACTTTCAAGGTAGTTTTTTTTTACATTCATACATATGAAGCCTACAGACGGATTTTACTATCAATTTTAAAACATCAGTGTTACATTTTTACAACTTTCCTATTGATGTCCACTCTAAAACGTTTTAATACAAAATGTTTTTGGCATAAATATTCAAACCAAAAACAGATTTTTTTCCTGCTTGTAACAGCTGTTTGCCTTTGAAGGTATGTTTTCTTTAAAAAATGAACGCCCCTTTTCTGGCAATTTTAAATAATAATATTGGCTTTTTTTCTTTCTCTCTTGACTTTAAAAACTTTTCTTTTGGAAAATTTTAAAGAATAATTTTGATTTTTAATTTTTTGTTCTTTAAAAATTCATTATTTTCATTATTGTTGGAATTTCACATTTCTGACGGTCCTTGAACATATCGTGTGTTATTACACAGGTTTGCAAGAGAAAATTCCAGGACTTTCCAAACCTTTCAGATTATATTTTGTGTTTCAAAACTTTTCCAGTCCTGGAAATTGCTATTTGCAAACTCCATGACATTTCCGTTTTTTAATGACCCTACTAAGCTGACATCATGAAGGTTTTTGTGATTTCATGACGTTCTTCACAAAAATACAAATGGACATAATTAGCTGACGTCTACGCAGCAGCTGATTGGCTCTGGGTTTGATGAGGTAACATCGAACCACCGGTCCTAAAATCATTTATCATTAAGGCATTTTTATTCTGATGGATGAGGCAGTTTACAGAGTTAATCAGAGGCAGCTGAGCTCATCACAGCATCAATAATAAAACATTTTCCCGCGTTAATAAAAGGCACCGAATTCATTCACTTAAGATTAAGGCCTTCATTGGTATTAAAACGTCTTAAATCATTCAAGTCTTAAAAACGATGATCAGAAAATCTCACATTAATTTGCACCGTTCGTTATTGTGACGGAGGAGTGATCACGATGAAATATATCAAGTAAAAATACTTTTCAAGAACTTTTTTTTCTTTAAAAGAGTTTTTCATATGGATGGTTATATTAAAGATTGTTCCATTATTGTGTTTCATCTTTTATTCAATTATTTTATATTAAATGTAGATTTCTGTGTTTTGGCACAAAAGAGGAATAAAAAACAACAAAACATCAACACGATGTATCAGAGCGTTGAGAAATCTGAAGGTTTGTTTTTCGGCAAAAATCCAGGCACTCCTCTCTCTGTTAAAGTCATTTCACTTAGTGCACAGCACGCACCATGAGAGCTCAGTCTGCGGTCCCTGCTGGTGAAACAGGCAGCTTAAAGTCACAGTGACACCTGGGTGGAGGAGTTACAGGACTGTAACCAGCCGGCGGTCTGCAGACTGTGGGGATTAACGGTATTTTTTATTTCTAACTCTGTGAATTTAGGATTTATTTGGACCAAAGCGGAGCTGCTGATTGGATGAACAGAAGACTTACTAACTAGATCACTAACAAGACGCTTTGTGTGAGTTGGATTTTGTTTCTGTCCGGTCTGAATGGAGTGTGTTTTATGACGTCTTCGGTTACCGAGAAAGAGAAAGCTGAATTATGAAAATGTTCAGTTGAGGAAAATATCCGTCATGCTGCGTTCACACAGAAGGCAAAGCCAGCGTTTTGTGCAGCGAGTTCACATACGGTCAATGAAAAGACGAGAAACGGACACAAATTCACACTGGGCGGTGAGATGGAAGCGATGCGATGGAAGTGAAAGCGCGTCTATTCAAGCACAGCTGCTGCTCCGGAAATACTCCTGCAGCCGTAAACGAGCGAGTAACACAACGTTTTTATCGTGTTCGGCGTAGAAAGCATGAGAATATTACTGTTATCAACATTTGAAGGTTTCTGTTTGGCCTCAGTCTCGGGGCACCAAATGTGTGAGAGCCAAAGAGGCGCCGCTCAGCTTGGCGGCACATCGTCTTGGTCGCCACTCGCGGTTTGCACGACGCAAACTGCAAAAACATCAGTTCTGACTCTTTCTGTCGTGAACGTTTGATCAGTTTTTTTACTAAAAAAATCTGTGACGTCATCACAGCACGAAGCCTACGAGGCGAGCGGGAGCTGGTGGGCGGAGCCAGCGGGAGAAACACTCCTGCACCGGAGGGCAGAAACCCGGCGAGCAGCTCCATCTTTGGCCCGCTGTCCGAGTACAGAATTTAAAATGGCGCGTGATTCCTCGCAGCGAGCTGCTGCTGACGGTCTGCAGACTGAGATAAAGACTCTGGTGAGGGTTTTGTTTGACAGAGCGGCTCATCAGACGAGCGTGGCGGTGGATCCTCGCCTCAGATATCGGTCGTCTGCAGGACGCCGCCGTCTGATGGTTTTGACTTGCTGCTGTCGATAAAGTTTCGAACAGATCAAACCTGATCGGCGTGCGTCAGCTCCCACCGAATGTCGTCCACCAGCCTGTAGTTCAGCCGGCGGTAGTTTTCGGGGTGAAGTCGGCGCTGTCGCCACACCTCCTCATACAGGCTGCGGACGACCGGCGGCAGCGGCGGGAAGCCGGCGGTGCGAGCCAGCGTCTGGTGATAGTCCCACTGGTCCTGGTCCAGGATCAGCAGGTGGCGCTGCAGGACGCCACGCTCCTCCTTCTCCCGCAGCTCCCGCCGGACCTCCTCCTCCATCTGAGCGGCGGACGGTAAAGAGACGGAGCCGTCCAACACAGACAGAGCGAACTGGACCTGAAGACACCAGACCGGATTCAACAACCAGAGAGACAGAGGGACAGACAGAGGGACGGAGCGTCTCTGCTGGACCTCAGCTGAGTCCAGACCACAAATGATTTTGGAGTAAATAAAAATTTGGGCGGTTTATTTCTCTTTAGAAATATTTGAGTTTTTTTTCTTTAAAAACTTTTTGATCGTTTTTCTTTGATGATTGTTACTTTAAAACCTTTTTTCTGGGATTTTTAAGATCAAGTTTTTTCTTTATAAATTTTTGTTTCAAAGTTTTTGCAACTTTCAAAGAAAAAAATCCTGGCTTTTTTATTAAAATATTTAAGTTTCAGATGATCCTTGAAAACATCACTGCGTTATTATGCAGGTTTGTGAAGCAAAATTCCAGGATTTTCCAAAAATTTCAGGGTATATTTATTTAGTTTTCCATATTTTTCCAGTCCTGGACACCACAATTTGCAAATTCCATGACTTTTCCAGATTTTCCAGGACCGTAGGAACACCTGAGCTCACCTGACAGTTGAAGTGGGGGAAGGGGCAGACGGTTTTGCAGATGCCGATGAAGAAGAGCGACGGGAAGGCGGGGGGCATCAGGAAGCGGTACAGGGGGGACACCAGGTGGTCCTGGACCTGCAGACCCAGCTGAGACGTGTCCAGGAACGGGAAGCTGAAGTTGTAGCCGGTGCAGAACATCAGGACGTCAGCGGCGGCGGTCGAGCTGTCCTGCAACATCAACACACTCATAAACAACCGGTCAAAGTTCTCCTGGAGGAGCAGCCGGCGGCAGGAAGAGCGTACCGAACCTCCGTCAGTGCTCCGACACACCGAACCTCCGCCGTGTAATAAGTAGTTCAGTATTTTGTTGGTCTTCTGTGCTCTGCTGGACCTGAGTGACCGGTGTGGGTGTTTTCGTGGTACACGTGTACTGACAGTAAAACAAACCTTATATACCTTTGAACCTTGTTACGTCTGTTCTTTGACTCACTCACAGCAGCTCAGACTGTTTCAGTCCCGTCCAGAAAAAACCTCCGCAGACCGACTGTCCGCTCCGATATCTGATGGTCGGCCCCGCAGGGCCCCTCAGTGAACGACAAACAGCCAAATATTCAGCGGTGCAGAGTGACTCCTTCGACTTTAATCATGTAAGACGTTATTTCTCGACAGAAAGCTGTGGCTGGTTTGAGCTGGTTTGCGTGCTGCGTGGGTGGTAACTTCGGAGAACGCTCGTCACGTGGCTGGCGAGCAGGAAGTGAAAGTAAAGCCCTGTTCACAGCGCGACCCTTCACCCACCTGGAAACGAAGGCCGCCGTCCTCCTCGACCGCCACCACGGAGCTGGACTGTTGGATCCCGGCCGGCAGAGGACAGGTGAGACGAGGACGGCCGTGACTCAGAGTCACCTGGACAGAGACAGAAGGAGACTCAGAGACATGACGATGAAGCTGGAGGTGAATTTACTGTCAGCGGTTTGTTACCTGAGCTCCAGCTTTAGCCAGCTCGATGGAAATGTCCAAACCTGAAGCTTTGGCTCCCAGAACGACCACCGACCGGCCCGAGAACACCTCCGCACACCTGTATGCATGGCTGTGGAGCACCGCCCCTTCAGAGAGACACCCAGTCAGCCCAGACCAGGACTAGAGGCTAATGGTTAGCTTAGCATAAAGACCAGAGGCTAACTTTTAGCTTAGCATAAACACCAGAGGTTTGCATGAAGACCAAATGCTAATATTTCTAGTATTTCGGACCTTAATTAGATTTTAGGAAATTTCGAGAATTTTTGGACTTTTCACAGATTTTAATTTGAGGACACCTCTGGACGTGTTTTGGATTTTAGGATGTTTTAGAATTTTAGGACATTTCTAGTATTTTGAATGGTAACTGGACTGTACTTATATCGCACTTATCTAGTCTTTTTGACCCCTCAAAGCACTTTCACATTACATCGTCACTTTCACACACTTTCACACACTGGTGGCCGAGGCCACCGTTTTTCACCTGCTGCTCAGTAACCGTTCACACGCACTCAAACTCTGATGACGCAGCATCGGGAGCAATGTGGGGTTCAGTATTTTGCCCAAGGATACTTCGATATGTTGCCCGAAGGAACCGTGGATCGAACCACCGACCTTCTCATTAGAGGACGACCCACTCTACCTCTGAGCCACAGACGTCTTTTTCGGACATTTCCAGTATTTGAGGACATCAGTGTCTCAGCTGTGTCCTCTGTGGGGGTGCGGGGGATCCTCCTCTGGTCCCTTTTAATGCTGTTTTATGTCTCTGACTCCTTATGGAGACTAAAAGTAAAACTTAGACAGAAACGTATTTTAGCGGACTGTACCTTTAAAGTTCTCGATCCCCGGTATGTGCGGGACGTGCGGGTCGGAGTAATGCCTGAAAAAGAAATCGGAGCCTGTCAGTGACAAACACAGACAGCGTCTCTGGTTTCTGGACCAGTCACATGAAACTGATGTTGAAGTTTCCTCTCAGAGCGTCAGATCAGAAGCTGAACGCAGAGAGAAGAAAGTGAAATTTATTTCTCTTCTCACCCCGAGCAGATGAAGACCGAGTCGAAGGTTTCTGTTTTCTGACAACCGGACGAATCTGACGATGTCACTTCCCATGTCGTCCTCGCCTCTTCGCCCTCCGTCGCCACGACGACGGGCTTCACGTTTTCCACGGCCGTGTTGAACTGACACACAGAAGAGGAATCACCGTGAGGAACGAGGCTCGTGTGACAGACGTGAAGACCTCCAGCTTTCCATTAAACGACCCGCACTGGAATGTAACTGAGTACTTTTACTCGAGTACTGACTCAAAGTACTTGTGCTTGAGTATTTTACATCTTAAGCTACTTTCTCCTTCTGCTCCTCTACATCTCAAGACACACACGTCGTACATTTTATTCACACGGTCAGGGAAATCCTGGAAAAGTCATTGAATTTGCAAAGAGCAATTTCAAAAGCTGGAAAAATTTTGGAATTCTGTTTCACAAACCTGGAGAACAACATATGATGTGTTTTTGTGGCTTTGATAAATTGCCAAAAGTTTAAAGGAAAAAAAAAAGCCAGATTTCTAAAAGAAAAAAAAAACCCCAAACAAAACAAAACATGGGAATCTCCTTAATATTTTCTTCAAAGATGTCCAATTTTAAAAGGAAAATGAGAAAAAAAAAATTAAAAACAGCCAATTTTTTTATAGCCTGAAATGGTTTAAAAAATGTCAAGCAAAAACCCAAATGTTGCTAAATATTTTCCTCAAAAATCCCTAAAAATTCTATAAGAAAAAAAACCTTTTTTTTTTTTAATTGCTGAAAAAAAAATAATCATAAATGTTTCTCTAAATATCACCAAAAAATATTTAGGGAATAAAAATAGCCAAAACCTGTGAAAAAAAACCCAAAATATTTTAACAAATAACTAAAAAGCCTCAGCCCCTCCCCCCAAAAAATCATATGAGCAGCAGGAGGAAGATCAGAAGGAGCAGCAGGAGCAGGAGCAGCAGCAGGAGGAACAACAGGAGCAGGAGCAGCAGGAGGAGGAAGATCAGCAGCAGGAGCAGGAGGAGCAGCAGCAGGAGGAGCAGGAGCAGGAGCAGGAGGAGGAGCAGGAGCAGGAGCAGGAGCAGCAGCAGCAGCAGCAGCAGGAGGAGGAACAACAGGAGCAGGAGCAGCAGGAGG
>NC_056475.1:441841-472252 GCF_008729295.1 Plectropomus leopardus | reverse complement strand
TATTTTAACGTCAGTAAAAGAACAAAAAAATGACATTAAATCTGCACAGTGAGTATTTTTACTTTTAGCACTTTAAGTACATTTTAATGTCATTTTTTTGTTCTTTTACTGAAGTTAAAATATAAATGCAGGACTTGTAACAGAGTATTTTTACATTGTAATATTACTACTTTTACTTAAAGTACTCCTTCCTGCTGGTTTTATATGAAGCAGACTTGATGCAAACACACGTGATGCTGCTGTGAAGATCAACAACGAGTCCTCGGCTCACCCTGCAGCGTCTCTGTCCAAACAGCCTGCCTGTCTGTCCTCACGTCCATTCACGTAAAAGACAAAGAAAACTGATCTCTCTCTCTCGCACGCACGCACGCACGCACGCACACGCACACACACACACACACACCCATTTCCTTACATTTCAACTTTTAGTTTGATGTTTTGAAAACGCCGTGGTTAACTTGAGGTCATGTTTCAGCACTAAAACGTCACCAAAAACTCGTCTAGAGATAAAAAAAAAAAAATACCTGGATTCATCGCCATAATCACGGCGGGAAATGTCCCGATCTTCATTAAAAAATCATTTGTCGCCACAAACACGTCTGGAAAGGTCTCGGCAGCTCATTAAAAAAATATGTCCTGAAGTTTAGTTAAAAAAGTTTAGGTTTTTGTTGCCATAAAAAAGGCCGCAATGTCCCATCGCCTCGTCAAAAAACAGCTCATAAACAGCTCACAAATATCCGGACATCGCGTTTATAAATATGGTTTTGTCGGGAGAAATGTCCCAACGTCTCGTTAAAAGACACCTGGTTTGTTGCCAAAAACACTTCTCACGAACACAGACATAAATTACCTGGCATCTTGTTACAATAAATAAAAAAAGGTCTTATTGAAAAAAAACATGGCTGTAAAAACGATGTCTGGTTTTGTTGCCAAAAACGAGGCTATTTGTAAATATATATCTGTTTTTTTCGACAACAGCAAAGTTACGTGTAGACATTTTGGGGGGAAAAAAATCCGCTTTTGCTGCCAAAATCACGGCTGTCTTGTTGAAGGATACCTGGTTTTGTATCCACAGACATGGCTGGAAAAGTCCCGGTGCTCGTTGAAAAACGGTTTGGTTGCCACAAAAACGTCCAGAAATGTTCCAATGTTTTGTAAAAAGTCACCAAGAGAAGTTTGTCCCAACATCTCTGTAAAATATACCGAAATAAAAACAGGGCTGGAAATGTCCTGATGTCACGTTTAAAAAATACCTGCTTTTCCCGCCAAAACACGGCTGTAAATATCCCGACGTCTCGTTAAAGAATTCTCGGTTTGGTCGCCAAAAACATGCACATGGAAAAACATGGAAATATTCCAGTTTTGTTAAGTTTGACGCAAAAAACCCCCAAAACACATCACATCACATCACAGCGCGCGGCTCCTGATGAGTAACTTTGCTCGTATTAACTCTTTGAAATCCGGACAAATTGTCACATTTTTTTTCCAAAACATGTCAAGACGTTGACGAGCAACTTAAGAAGAAATCATTCACAAACTACCAAGAAATTAGTATAAAGCACAAGAAAATTACCTGAAAATTAGCACAATAAACAACAACAAATAAACAGGGAAGTAAAACAAAAAAAGGGGCGGAAAACTGAAACGCCCTGAAAAAAATGTATATTTACATTTAAAAAAAAAAAGAATTAGAATATTTAACTCTGATAATTAAAAACACAATTCTCTGAAAAATTTGCCCGAGCTTTTTTTCTTGAACAGTTTCTTGTGTTTTTGAGCTCAAAAGTTTTAATACGTGAGCGTCGTCTGAATACGAGAATACTTCTGTTGTTCATGTTTTAAAGGGTTAAATCTGAACTTTGTAGGTTTCACACGTGTCACATCAACGTTTCTAATGTAACAAACCACACACGTGTTTCCGTGTTCTGCAGAAACGTCTCTGTGATCGTTTTCTTCTGATGTGATTTTCAGTCTGACTGTTTGTTAATCAGCGACTGAAGAAGTGTGAACGCTGACCTTAATCACCAACAGCTGCCAGTCTGACCAGTTCAAACTGGGCACTGACTGGTTCGTCTCACTGCTCACTGAAACTGGAATATTTACTGTGAGCTGGTTTATCAGTTTTCAGGTTACTGGTTTGTGTTACTGGTTCATTTCTCACATCAGCTACTGGTGGTCTCATTTTGACTGGTCAGTTTCCAGTAAACTGGTTATTCATACTGGTTAATGGTTAGTAAACTGGTAAATCAAACTGGTCAGTATTCAGTAAACTGGTTAGTAAACTGGAAACGTAACCGGTTAGTGCACTGGTAAGTAAATGGTTTGTGGTCAGTTTACTAACCAGTTTACTGACCATTAACCATTTACTTACCAGTGAAGTAAACTGGTAAGTTGACTAGTCATTAAACCTGTTAGTAAAGGGGTATATGAACTGGTGAATTAACTGGTAAGTGAACCGGTCAGTAAACTGGTTAGCGGTCAGTAAACTGGTCTCACCGTGGTGCTGAAGGCGAGCGGCAGCAGGAGAAACGGACTGCAGACGAGGATGAAGACGCCCTTCGACCTCCAGACCTGCTGCAACATTTTCACCCGCAGAGGAAGAACCGCCATGAGTGGTGACGATGATGAAGAAGAAGATGATGATAAAAAAAAAGGATGAAGATGAAGAAGATGATAAAGTGTTAAAGTCTGTCAGAGCTCGGCGGGATCGACCAGAGTCTCCTCTCTGCTGCTCGCTCTCTCATTGGGAGTCATTTCACGGTCGACACTAAATATTAACTCTCTCTCACACGCACACGCACACGCACACACACACACACAACACACACACACACACACACATACACACACACACACACACACACACACACACACACACACACACACACACACATGGACACACACACACGCATGCACACACACGCACACGCACACGCACACACACACACACACACACACACACACGCACACACACACGCACACACACCGCACGCACACACACACGCAGAGTAAACACTGCAGAGGAAATCAGATCTCCTGTTTGCGTCACCTTTTATCTTCTGAACAAATTGAACAGATTTCACAGATCAGTAAAGTTCACAGAGAGGAAACCTGCGGTCACGTGACCACAGGAGCCGCCGCCCGCCGTCACTGAGCCGCGGAGTCGTCACCGTTCAGATCATGTCCACATCCTGAAGTCTGATTCCTCTGTTTCACGGACTGAATAAATATAATGAACGAACAATCAAACAGATGAATAAAAACTCGGATTCACGCTCACTTCTGACAACATTTTGCTCTTTTTTAAAAAGAAGTTTGAATTCTTTGATTTATCTCACATTTCTCTTTTTCTCACAAAAATAACAAGAAGGTGAAAGTCTGGTTTAGTCAGTTTAACCCTTTGAGCAAACTGACTTGATTTCTTTCGAAGACACGAGTAAAAAGGCAGCGAGCAACTTAACAAGAAACGGCCAAAAAAAAGAAAAAACCTGCAAAAAAAGTAGAAAAAGTTACAAGAAAACAACCTAAAAACCCAACAAACAACAAAAATGAAAATTCAAAATCAAAAACAATCAAGAAAGCTTGTTAAAAGCTTGTTTTTTTCTGTAACATAATATTGAATACATATATATATATATTTCAATAGGGGAAAATGTCCCAAAAATGATATCATATAACCCCCGGCTAATTTTCAAATCGTATTCTTGTCAGCTTTGACTTATTTGATTTTATTATTATTTTGGGGATTTCTTGCCATGCTGCTTGTGCCTTTTTTTCCTCCATGTTTTCAGAACAAATCAAAGCAGTTTTTTCTGCTTTCAGAGGTTTTCGTGCTTCTGAGAGGCGCCTGAACGCAGCAGGAAACTGATGTGGATGCAGGAGTTAAAGGGTTAAACTACATTAAAGGTAAAGCTGGACGTCCCGTACATCCACAGAGGGACAAAGAAGGTGTGTATTTCTCAAAAACACACTCAAGTTTCAAGTTTTGATATTTCAGAGAAAGAGAAAAATCAAAGTAAAGAAAGTTACTGAGAGAAATGTTGCTTCAGAGCACAAAGCTGAAACCAGCTGATCTGATAATCTGCTTTTGGGGATATTTTTAAAATGTTGTGACAGCTTTGAAAGACGAAGCTTCAGACACAAACTATTCAAATAATAATAATTTTTTTAAAAATCCAAAAATGTGTATAAATCACAACAGTTCCCACATTTATTCTATATAATTATTATTATTATTTTAATAAAAAAAGGTACCATAAAATAATGTAAAATAACTCAAACTTGAATCATCCCAAAGGAAACGTTTGTGTCAAATATGCTTGACAGTAAAAGCAATAAATAAATTCTTTATACACACATAAAAAAACAAAATAATTAAACAGAGAAGAAGAAGAAAAACACAATGCTGCAAATTACAAGTCAAAGAAAAAGAAGCACAAAATGCAGCCGTGCACGGACTCGAGCCACAAAGTCCTGGACTTTAGACTCGATTTGCCAAAATCGAAAAAAAGCTCAGTTTGGACTTTAACCCTTTAAAACCGGGGACACACTGGCCTCATTTCTCTCAAAAACAAGAGACGAATGACCCAAAAAAGAAAGTAGTAAAAAAAAAGGACAAGAAAACTGAACAATAATTCAAACAAAAACAAACAAACAAAAGAAGGGAAGGAAAATAAAGAAATGACCTAAAAACTACTTAAAAACTTTGATATTTCTGTAAAAGAATTTGAAATATATAATTATGATAATTATAAACGTACAGTTTTCAGGACATTTTCTGGAGCTCTGTGTGGAAAGGAGTGAAATCAGAGAGAGACCGAGAATCAGTAAAAAATGATGAAATAAAGGAGTATAAATCAAATTATATATATAACATTAGGCTACAGAATATATGTGTGTGTGTGTGTGTGTGATCTTATTCAAATCTTATTTCATTATTTTTATTTCTGCTCTTTTAGTTTTGTTTTTTTTTTTATTTCTCTCTTGACCTTTTTCTGAAAATCTTGCTCATTTTTTGCCGTCTTTCCATGTTTTTGTAATAAATCAAGTTAATTTAAATGAAAAAGTTTTGTAGGGTTAAAGATATAATATTCTCATATATCTGTGCTCCTTCAGTCTTTAATACACTGAGTTGAGTTTTTAAGAGTTTTTTATCTATTCTTTCTCCATTTTTTACAGCCTATTTATGTGTTTTTCTTTAATAAAGCACCGTGTCTTCTGTCTGAAATGTGCAAATCAATAAACAGGCCTCAGACTGACTTTATTCTGCTGATGGAAAAACGTTTTTCTCATCTGAACGAGATTAAACTTCAGCGAAGTGAAAACTTTCTCATCATTTTCACACAAACAGCAGATTCAGGAGTTCACTTTCTCCTCAGAGTTAAAGCCAGTGAATGACCTCTGTCCTCTGCTGTCCCCCGGTGGACACCAACGGAAAGATGGGAGTTCTCAGACTCTGTATCTATATATGTATATATATATATATATATATATACACACGTAGAAAATTATTCCTGATGAAGGTCTGCTCGACCGTTTTTCACTCAATAATTGTGTCAGCAGTCAGCGGGACAGTGTCCACCATAATTAAATTTTCTCTGGCTCAGTTTTAACTATTTTTGTACATCGAGATAAATTTCAAACGTGCTGCAGACGTCGCCTCGATGAGAACTTAACAAATACTGAAAAACTGACACGCACAAAAAGTAATGGTTCAATTCAAAGTTATAATAATTGTGATTATTTCTCAGATTAATGTTTTAGTGTAAACCTGACAACAAAGCTAAAATAACCTTTCACCTTTCACAAGTATTTGAACCTTTGAACCCAAAAAAAATTGTGCCAAAAACATGGTAAAAAAAAAAAAAAGGTAGTGAGCAACTTTATAAGAATTGCTGCACAAATTTTGAGAAATTAATAGATTTAGAAAAAATATATGTATAAAAAAAACTTGAGAATTCTGAGAGATTCTGCTTTTAAAATAATGTTTTTGAATTATTACAATTTCACGCCTGTTTTCCAGGTCATTTCCCCTTTAATGTTTTTTTTCTTTAAAAAGGTTTAGGGACTTTTCTTGTAATTTTTTTGATAATTTTGGTGTCATTTCTCTTTTTGTTGCTCACTGCCTTTTCCTCATATTTCTGAACGAAAAATAAGCCAATTTGTTTCAAAGGGTTAAACAGCAACGTTGAATTACAATAAACAAGTTGAACTGAAGTGAACTAAAATAATCCGACAACAAAGCTCGACTATAATCAGGAACAGACTAAGTAAAGCGAAGTGAAGGATCAGCAGGTCGCAGTGTGCTGAGGACGTTCCTGCGGCTCTGTGGCCTCGCGCTGCGTGTGGGCGTATATTTGTTGTTCTGACCGCCTGCTTCCAGCTGAACGCCCCCTCAGCTTCGCTCTGTAACAAACAGGCTCCTTCCTCCGTTCACCTCGACCCTCCTGCTCCCGCAGAACCGCAGACCTCATCCAGCACGGCGATTTACCGCCGCGGGCCTCACGCAGCAACTTCCTCTTAACTTTTCTGCTCAGAGAGAATATTAGACGCACCAAACACTACGAACCATCCAAACCTGCTCTGAGCAGGTGAGCTCAGTGATCATAAATCACCTGTTAGCACAGGTAACGCTCACCAAACTCCATATAAGAGCGGGTTTTATGCCAAATGCAAAGACTCGGACACGTGAACAAGACTGCAGACATGACACCAAAAAAGGCTGAAAGAGGAAGAACTTCTGCAGCAACAGGCGGGTTTTTGTTCTGAAACTGCAAATATAAAACACACCAGATGGAAACATGTCGATGTCTCCAAAAAAAAGTTTTTCCTCCGGCATGAGGCGACTGTAAAACGCCACATTTGTCCAAACGGCAGTAACAACACTTTTTAGTCTTTACCAGGTCACATGATGCTACGAGGTCACATGATGCTGTGAGGTCACGTGACGCTGTGTGGTCACGTGACACTGTGAGGTCACGTGACGCTGTGTGGTCACGTGACGCTGTGAGGTCACATGACACTGCGACGTCACCTGATGCTGCGAGGTCACCTGATGCTGTGAGGTCACTTGACGCTGTGAGGTCACGTGATGCTGTGTGGTCATGTGACTGTGAGGTCACGTGACGCTGTGTGGTCACATGACGCTGTGGCTGTGTGCTGGTCAGTATGAACTGGCTCTCTCGGGCAGTTTTCTCGTACAGGACCATCAGGACTGAAGAGAACTGAAGAGTTTCAGACTGCTGAACTAAGAAAACTTCACACCAGATGATGATAAAATAAAAGTTTCACACGATGGCGCTCTTCCAGCATCGTGCGCTGGTGCTCTCAGTTGGCATCAGAAGAAACACTTTTCCCAGTTTGATGTGGAAAAACTTTACTGGCTTCACAATCCTGACAGCTGACACACTGGCCGTCCCTGTTTCAGCCGCATGGTGATGATCATGTGACCATCACACGTTCGACTCTCACATATGGTTACAACTTTCAACTGTCCACATACTTTTGGCCTGTTAAGAGCTCAGGTCAAAGTTAGGGTCGAAGCAAAACGACGACTTGTACAAAAAACCTGAAAGCTGGTCCAGCTCCTCCCACACACTCTGCTGCCTGACTTCCAGTAATGTCAGCTAGATCTGCCAGCTGACACACACACACACACACACACACACACACACACACACACACACTATTAACCCTGTAAACTGACAGACGGCACTTATGCTCACCTGTAAAAAGTCTTGCAGGTTCAAAATAAACACCTGATCAAACAGTCAGGCCACATTTAGATGAGAACGGCCGACTTAAGAGAGAAAAGTCTTTTTTCTGCTTTTAAAAAAAATGATAACATCGTGAGAATGATCTTCGTGTACACGTGACTACAAAAACAGCAGAAAACACTGTAGTATGCATGCCAGGCCAGTAGTAGGCGGTGTAACTGACGTCGCTGTTCTCACAGGATCATCGGCCAGTTTACGCGGCGTCAGAAGGGCTGCGTTTTCTGAAGATCACACTCTGGACGCTGGTTTGCAGTTTCACGTCCCCAAAAAGCCGTTGAAGAAAGACGTCTTAACAGTGATCACATCCATATCGGAGGAAGCTTTCATAACTTCAGCTGCTCCGGCAGCAGTCAGTTATGAGATTGGAGTCAATAGTGAAATACTACTCAGAAAAAGTATATTATCCACCTTCAATACAATCTTTATTGAACAAAAACGTGAAAAATGACAAACAAAATGCAGTTTGGTGTAAATAGAAGCAGTTATCCAGCTCAGCTGCATCTCTCACCGCTGCGACACAGAAAAATGAAACCACTAGAACCAAATATTTTTGCAAAGATCTGCAAATAATTGTTGCTGTACCAATTAACTGTACATGGTGACTGCAGCAAGAAAATCAAAAACTCAAAGATTTTATTTTTTTTGAGGAGTTTAGAACAAGTTTTGGATTAAAGCTTTGGATGAAAGCTTTAGATTAAAGCTTTGGATGAAAGCTTTAGATTAATAAAATGCCGTACAACACTGTATCGTCTGCATAGAGACAGACTCTGCACTTCTGTTTTATACTCGCACATCACCGCTTTTCTGTTATATTTGTGCCCCTTAAAATTATTTTAAGGGGCAGAACGTGACCGTTACTTTACTTATCTGCTACATAATAACATACAAATGTAACTGTGGTTTGCAAAAATGTTCAATGCCAACATTTATTCTGCTGATTGGTTTGGTATTCGATCTCCTGGCAGTACTGTTCTTTTAAGTGAGCACTGAGTATTTCGGAGTAGTTTTCTGTGTCATAGTAACTAAACTTCTGCACTTCTCATCTCTCGTCCCCACAGAGGCTTTGACAGCCAAGTATTTTGTCTCTGGCTCTACAAAGAGTTTTACACAGTCTGTCCCTTTATTTTTACACTGAGTAGTGACCCCACATACAGCCATGATCAGTCAGGGTTGATCATTAACCAGCCGACAGGGGGGGCGGCAGCCGTCGAGTCCAGCCACTACGCTGTCCAGCCTGAAACAGGTTGAACACATCTGTCTCTTCTCTTATTTTAATCATCTCGTCTTTAACTCCCTCACTTTCTCAACGTCTGTCTCCACATTGGACACGAGCCAGGTGAGTTCAGACCGTCTTTCATTTCACCAACAGCCTGTTGAGACTAAATCTGAGTCCACGTAGAGACATTTGATCTTCCAGCGCTGCTAAAATAATCTGCAGTTTTCAAAGACGTAAGTGAGACGCGGTGCGACTCGACAGATCCACAGGTCCTGGCTGTGTGCGGAGCAGTATCTGGTATGCAGTGCTGGGAGAGTCGTGTAGTTCATGCAGTTCAGCGTATTCTGGGTTCTTTGTATTCAGTGTACTGCAGTTCAGCCAAAAAAGGCTCTGAAACAGTAACCTTTAGTCTGCTGGTAAACAAAGCCGCCATCCCTGAAACCTCAAGTGACACCGAAGCCTCAGACACGCCGAACAGCACCGTAACACCAAAAACAAAACCGAGAGTCCTCGCAGCTTCTGGACACTTCTGTGGACGACAATGTTGATAAAGACTTTGGTCCAGAATAAAATATTTCAGCAACAATATTTCCTTTTATGTAACTTATATTTAAACAGAAAGGCCATCGGGTCTCCTTCAGGTAGTTTTCACAGACCGTCTTTTTACAAGAGCCGAACTCAGTCCTCTTGAAGTGGACCAAAAAGAGGACCAACATGATAGGGACTCTCGTCTCAAAGTCTCTGAGTTTTTTGGGTTTTTGGTGAAAAGCCTTAAATAGATCTGTGGTTAACACGGGCTAAAGAAATGTAGATGTTTTGTTCTGCAACATAAAATACGTCCTCATAAACCCAGATTTTGAACTTTTAAAGGTTTTACTTGTCTTAGAAAAGGCGGTTGCTAACAAGTGACTGAATGGGACGACAGAGTTTCTCGTTAGACGTCATTGACATAGTCGTGATTGTGAGGTCAGGTCGCGCTAACAGGAGAGAGTTTAAGAGAAAATAAAGCGCTGAATCAAACCAGAAGTTGGAGATTCGGGGTGGCGACGCTTAAGTGTTAAGTGTTAAGCGACCACGATGTCGTTGCTTTATGTCCTAACAGCTTTTTGCTCCTGCAGATTTCATTTACGCTTCAAAACACTCAAAAGTGGTGTTTCGTTCCGTCTCACGAACTTCATGTTTTGGAAAGACGGATGACCGTCTTGAATCTTGAGAGTGCGCTCCACAGTTTCGTGGAATCGCTTCTGTTGCTTTGCAGAAAGGTACAATGCCAATGCGACTCGGCGACTCGGCTGATAAATGTGTCCTCCTTGTGGCTGATGGTGTCTCTTGGTGTCTTTCAGGCTGGTTGTTTGGACATGAAGCTGTGTCTTCTTCTTCTCCTGTCGTGCCTCTGCTGTGCGGGACTGACTGTAAGAGCGACCGCAGTGAACATTTGTTTTTGGTGCTCATTGTTTACTGTTTGTCCTTAACCCCGTCTGTCCTCGTGTCCTCAGGAGGAGGCCAGTCCAGGACCTACTGATGTCTCTCCTCCTGTCCACGAAGAGGAGGAGACGGAGGTTGACAGCTGTGGAGGAGGGCGGGCCTTCAGCCCTGAGGAGCACAGGGCGATAGGGGGCGCCGTCGAGCGGCTGGGTTTAGAGCTGCTGGAAAAGCTCCCTGTTGGTCCACAGCAGCCGAACGTCATCCTGTCCCCTCTCAGTCTGGCCCTGGCCCTCGCCCAGCTCGCCTTAGGTCAGTCTGAGCGTCATTGCACCCAAAAATCATCAGTTTAATATTCTGTGTCAAAAAAAGCACCTCTCACAGCGGTATGATACACCGTCGGCATGAAACGGCGTCCGTTAAAACGTGACATAAGGATCTGGGAGGTCTCAGTGGGAGGCGGTCCAACAAAACCTGGACTTTCACCCGAGAGTCCGCTTTTAGCGTCCCGTACGAATTCTGTTTTGTTTTCTTTATTTTTTGTTTCTGAACTGAACCACATGTAAATGCACATTTACAGAAGTTTATTTTAACCCTTTGAAATCTGAGCAATGTGGCTTCATTTCTGTCAAAAACATAAACAAAAAACTTTGACTTTGAAAAGTGCTTTAAAAAAATCTAATAATGAAATAATAAATTTTAATGTAATTATGATAACCTGATGATGTCATTTTTGACCATATTTGGCATATGGAGAAAATACATGCTGTAACAATAAATGCTGCTAATCACTGACATATCTCAGACTGTCAGCAGCTAAAAGTTATTTACTCAGCATGGAGGATGCTGAGTGTGTGTGATATTAAAGTGGGCCCTAAAGGGTTAAACACAAGCATAAAATACAATATCAGCCTTTAGACTTGAAATGACAGACAGCCAATATCTCTGCAGCATCGCTGCTCCTGTGCGTTTTTGCATGAAAACAACAGCGCCACCTTTAAACTCTGGTTTCCTGTTGTGTCAAAGTCAAAGCAGCCGAAACGAGGAAACACGAAACAAACTTTACCTTCTCAAAGCAGCCGAAACGCTTAACTTTCCCACAAACAGTCTGATATCACAGAGAGGTTCGTCCATTTTCCCTCCTTTGGTCTCAAACATTTCTGACACAACTTCCTGTTTCCACCCAGAGGGCTTCAAAATAAAGGCCCTATGAGTTAAAAAAAAGGAAAGGGGGCTACCAAAATAAAAGCTTACTGAAAGTACATTAATCTTTGCTTTATTTGACCTTAATTTACTTTTTTAACTAACAGTCTGTCTCATGTTGCTTCCATAAATACTCAATCAGCCGTTCCTGTTATCGTCAGAAAGACTGCAACAACTTTCTGTTAATTTATTCTGAATATGCTTTTCAAAATCAAGCTTTAAAAAATAAAATACATTAATATGATATTCTAATCAGTTCTAATCACAAATATCAAATATTCACTCATTTTCAGAATTTTAACCCTTTAAATGACAGGTTTTTGTCATGATGCCACTATGTTTTTAGATGAAAAAAAGAGAATAATTTTTAATATACTGCATGCTGAGTGGATTTTTAATAGCATGTATTTCCTCCATATGCCAAATATGGTCAAAATGACCTCATCAGGTGGAAAATAGTCAAAATGACAAATTCAGAGTCAAAAGCCCAGAATGACACCCAGAAATAATACAAGTCCTGTTTTTCTGCTCTGATGGCTGTGGGATCAAAAATGTCAGTTTGAATGGGTTTCAATGGAGCTTACATATATATATTCTTCGTGCTTGCCAACAGTTTGTGGTCAGCGTGCTCCTGACGGCTCGAAAAATGATGTCTGATCTCAGAGAAACGCAGAAATTAAAGAGAGAGTGTTGCTGTGTAGTTTCGTGTTGCTCAGGTTGCTTTCTGTCTCTCAGGAGCTCGTAACGAGACGGAGCGGCTGCTGCTGCAGAGCCTCCACGCCGCCACGCTGCCGTGCTTCCATCACGTCCTGGGACGCCTGGCGCCTCACCTCACCAACACGTCTCTGCAGGTGGCCGCTCGCATGTACCTGAGGCCGGGCTTCGAGGCCAAACTGTCCTTTGTGGAGGAGTCTCTGAGCAGGTAGCAGTCACAGTCAGGTCACTCTGAACTTTAACCCTTTAAAACCTGAATCTTTATCAGGTCTTTTGTGCTGCGTTCTGACACCTTTCACAAACTTTTGAACCTTTAAAACTGAGAAAAAACAGGGAACTTGGCATAAAATGTACGGACAATTGCAAGAAATTAATTGAAGGTAACAAGGAAACTGCCAAAAAATGATATACATAGATGAATAAGCTGTATAAGCTGTGCATGTGCCACGTGTTTTCTGTGGAGGTGAAAAGATGTCTTTTTGTCCTCCTCAGGTACCGGTCGTCCCCCGTCCCCCTGGTCTCTGTGGACGAGGTCAACCAGTGGGTGGAGAACGCCACCAACGGTCACATCCCCAACATCATGGAGAGCATTTCACACGACGTGGTGCTGATGCTCGTAAACGCCGTATACTTCAAAGGTAAACCTGAAAAGACACGAATGAAACAGAATCACTGCAAACTTGTTGCCTAGGCAACGGCTAATTATGATAAACAGATAAACAAACACCAAACCAGATGTTTGAGCAGAGACGAGTGCACAGACGGCTCGTCAATTCAGTTTTCAGAAGCCAGAGTTTCCTCGAGGTCCCTCGTGATTTCTTGTGGCTCCGTGTTTGTCAGGTGAGTGGCAGACCCAGTTTGACCCCCAGGTGACCTCCAGGGGGCCGTTTTACCTGAACAGCCAGAACTCTGTCTCTGTGGACATGATGAAGTCTGCGCAGTATCCTCTCCGCCTGCTGGACCACCCAGAGCTGGAGGCACAGGTAACACTCGAAATTTCAGGCCCGCAGGTTTGTAAGGATTGTTTTCCTAAGAGTCACCAAAAAAAAAATTAAGATTTTTTTTTTTAAAAAAAGCCAAAAATGTTTAAAGGAAAAAAATCCCATAAAAATTATAATAAAAACAATTGCATTTTTCTCCTTTTAAAAACAAGATTTTTTTCAGTCGGTTGATCTAAAATACAAATAAAAAGAAAGTTTTTGTCTCTCGTCCAGGTTGCCAGTTTTCCCTTTAAAGGAAACAGCAGTTTCCTGATCGTCATGCCGTCGCCGGGCAGAGGAAACGTGTCATCGGTGCTTCCCAAACTGAACATCTCAGACCTGTACAGGCGTTTACCTCAGCCCAAAACGATGCAGGTACACTTACCCAAAGTGAAGCTGCGGTACAGCCAGGAGCTCCAGGCGGCGCTGACCAGCATGGGTGAGACAATCAACTTCACTGAGACGGGGACGTCTGCAAGACGCTGCCGGCACACTTTACGTACAGACATTAACACGCAGCCGTTACATTACAGCACTGACACTCAACTTACAGCCCGCGGTTTCTTATTCTCAGTAAAAAACACAGTGATGGACTCTGTGAACAGTTTTTGTCCTTTTAGTCTCCATAAGGTGTCCGAGACATAAAACAGCATCAAAATAGAGCCAGAGGAGGATCCCCCACACCCCCAACAGAGGACACAGCTGAGACACTGATGTCCTGAAATCCTCAAAATGTCCCAAAATCCTAGAAATTTCCTTAAATCCAAGAATTGTCTTAAAATCTCTGAAATGTCCTGCGAAATTTCCAACAATCCTTAAACTTTTCCAAAATTCTTGAAACTTTCTAAAATCAAATAAACATCTTAAAATTCTATAAACATCCTGAAATCTGAGAAACAAATAATAATCCTAAAAATGTCCTCGTCTTACAATCCAAGAAACATGCTAAAATCCTAGAAATGTCCTAAAATCTTCAAAATGTCCTAAAATCATAAAAAATATCATGAAATCCTAGAAATATCCTAAAATCTTTAAAACTTCCAAAAATCCCCAAATCTTAAAAACATCCTAAAATTCTAGAAACATCCAATAATCCTAAAAATGTCCTAATGTCCAAAAATCCAAGAAATGGATTAATAATCCTCGATATGTCCTGAAATCCAAGTAGTTTTAATATTATAGAAATGTCCTAATATCCTAAAAATATCCTGAAATCCTGAAAAGTCATAAATGTCTCAAAATGTCCTACAAACCTAGAAATTTTCTGAAATCTTAGAAATGTCCGAAAACCCTTGAGATGTCCTTAAATCCTGGAAACATCCTAAGAATATTGAAATATCCTTAAATTCTAGTCATGTCTTAAAATCCAGTAAAAGCGCTAAAATCCTAGAGACATGTTTGGGGCCCCTGCAACGGGCCCCCGGCCCCCGGCCTCCGGTCACTGTCCAGCTGTCCCTGGATGACAGTAGCGTTATCGTGTCAGTCTGGCGTGTGAATGTTGAAATCTTCAACACTTTTCTGGAGAAAAAACGCAGTTTGAAATGTTTGAAAGTTGGACCTGGTTGTTTCCTGACGAACGCACGTCAGCGATGACACTGACGTCCTCTGTCTCTCTGGATGTCTCCCTCAGGACTCGGCTCGCTGTTTTTGGGTCCAAACCTTTCGGGGATCTCTGACCATCCCCTACGGGTGACGGAAGTTCGCCACGCCAGCACTGTGGAGCTCAGCGAGGAAGGCGTGGAGGCGTCCGCCACCACCGTGGTCACCTCCATGCGCTCCGTGTCTCTCTTCGCCGTCAACTCCCCCTTCCTCTTCGCCCTTGTTGACGACGCCTCCCTGGCGCCGCTCTTCATGGGCGTCGTCACAAACCCCGCCCTCGACAACGACCCCATGCTGAACGACGATCCCAGCCGCAACAGCACCATGAGCGACCAGCCTGAGACGGAGACGGCCAGGGACAGAGACATTATCAGCCAACACAGCAACACGTCCTGCAGCGAGACGGCGGAGGACAGCAGCGTGCAGGCGTGTAGCGCCCCCGCTGGTGACAGGGGGCCGCTGCAGCGTGTGAATGGACTGTAACAGGATATCTGATCCAGACCGGATGACTGGTTGGTTGACAATTTTGGAAAAATGCTGTTTAACTTTCTCACTGAGGTCGAAGGTCTTTACACACCAAAGTTCTGATGAATAAATGATCAAAAATACAAAACACTCACTCAAAACTCTCACCGACTGCTGCGACTCTGGCTGAAAAATACCTTCTTTTAAATAAAAAATCGGTTTGCTGGCAGTAACCCAAATTTGCAAAATCTACCGCAGGGACACTCTGTCTTTACCTGAGGGCCACAACCGGACCCCCGTACATGTTTCTAGGATTTTAGGACATTTTTAGGATTTAGTGACATTTTTAGGATTTAGAGACATTTCTGGGATTTGAGAATGTTTCTAAGATTTTAAAGACATTTTTATAATTTTAAGATTTCTCAGATTTTAGGACGTTTCTTTGATTTTTGGACATTTCTTTGATTTTTGGACATTTCTTTGTTTTTTCGACATTTCTAGCATTTGGGGACAATTCTCGTATTTTAGGAAGCTTCTAGGATTTTTAGACATTTCTACGATTTCAAGATGTTTCTAGAATTTTTAGACATTTCTCAGATTTTAGGACAATTCTTGTTTTTTTAGGATGTTTCTTAGACTTTAAGAAGTTTCTTGGATTTTAGGACGTTTCAAAGATTGTAGGATGTTGCTTGGATTTTTTGACATTTCTCAGATTTTACGAAATGTTTTGGATTTTAAGACATTTCTGTGATTTTAGGACATTTCTAGTACTTTCGGACATTAGTGTCTTATCTAGGACCTCTGTTACTCTGGCTCTTTCTTTGATTAAGAAGCTGTATTTTGAAGCTGTTTGATGTCTCTGACACCTTATGGACACTAAAAGGACAAAAACTATCCACAGTGTCAATCACTTTATTTTTATTGTGGTTTTTATGGTGTCAAATTTCACCAGGAAACAGGAAGTGGTTTCTAACTCCACTGCAGATGGTCCGGTCTGGACCAGATTTTACGTGTTTGAAGAGAGTCCCACCCTGAAGACGTCTACATGCCAATTATGAGTTAGAGTTACAGCGCCACCTACTGGCAGCAGGAAATAACCTGTAAAATGCTCTGACGCACTCAAAGGTTCATCAGATCCTCCTCAGATTTGTGCTGAGACGCCTAAAGGTCGTGATGATGCTTTCTTTTGAACGTTTTCAGGTTTTTGTGGAAAGAAACTTCCGTGGTGCCGCGGCAAATTTGGATGCTTTTTGCATGACAAAGAAAGCTGTTGTAACTTCACGTTACATTGTACGGTCTTCCCCAAATTTGGCATGTTGGATCAGTGTCCGGGTCTGAAGACGTCTGCATGCTCATGTTGACTCGTAGTGGCGCCTACTGACAACAGGAAGTCGGCCCTTCGTGACAAAGATGAAATTTACGAGGTTTTGTCTAAACGTAACATTCGGAAACATGACGTGTATAACTGTGTTTTCAGGAAGTCAGATGCAGAAATGCTCAGCTTTGATAACTGCGTCCACTTTTCTCAGATTTTGGGATGTTGCTGGGATTTTTAGGATGTTTAGATGTTTCTAGGATTTCAGGAGATTTCACAGATTTACAGACACTTCACGGATTTTTTGGACATTTTTAGGCGTCCATGAAGGTGCGAGGGCCCTTTAATTGCTGCTTTAATTGTAGCTTTAATTTTTTTCGCGGTTGTTTTTATTGAAATGCTCTGAGTGGATTTAGACTTCCCTCTGTAAACTCTTACGTGGTGTAGTATATACATCTACTTCTACATTTTGTTCTGATATAAACGTTGTTAAAGTTAAAGGGATAATTAAAGTTGGCGTCCTGGTTTGGACTACGCCGTCTCTGTGTTGTGATTTTATAATTATTACAACATGATTTTATTTTGACTTTATTTTTGGTGCAAAGCTTGAATAAAAAAAGACTTTTTCCCCTGGGTTTTTAAATTTTTTTTGCATAATATTCACACTCAGTGTGAAAGCACTTACGAGAGAAACAAGAATATGTTGATGTGTGAATTGAAAAAAACCCAAACAATCAATCAAACAAACAAACAAACAAAACTGTGGTATGTAAAGGCCTGAAAACGAATCCAGTCTCCTGACCGTGTGGTAACTACGACGATCACCTCTAAACTCTCTCATTAACGTGTTAAACCTGAACAGAGAAAGTCAGTAAACATATTTCCAAAAGTGTCAAACGTCGGAGGTGGATTCAGACGGAGAACAGACACCTCAGATTTCTGCTGTTTTAACCTGATTGTTCATCATGGAAAAACACAAACTGCGGAGATTTTAATTTGATTTTCATTCAGAGAAAATAAAATGTTGACACAAAGACATTTATTTGTGCTGTTGGAAGGAGTTTTTTTGTACTTTGGATTGTTTGGAGGAAGTTAACCCTTTAAGTGGATCCACTCAGATTAAAAAAAAAAAAAGGCTGCACCTTTCCAGACCGATCCAGTTTCAGTTCTTTATGTTTCTGAAGATGATGCAAAAAAACTCAGTTTAATAATTAATCAACTAACAACTGAAATATTGCAACACAGGATTTAAAAAGATCGAGGTTTGTTCATGGTGACGGACATGAAAATTTTTTTTATCAGAATATCAGATATCAGAATTTTAGAATGTTTCTGTAATTTAAAATTAAATCTAATTAAATTAAATTAAATTAATTTAATTTAATTTAATTTTTACAGAAAAAAAAGCTGCAACAACCACACGACCACCACCTGACAGATGTGACAGATAATGTCCGCGAGCTCAGAGGAGGAAACTGAATTTAAGGTCTTAAAGATGTCCGATTCCGGATCTGCACTAAATCTTTTTTGATATTTCACATTAAGAAGTTTCTCTCATTTTAAATCAGCGCACTCTGTCAGCCGAGCGCGCTCCCGGCGCTCTGCCAACAGCAGCGGGGACGCGCGCAGCTGTGGGCGCAGACTCGTCTCCTGAGCGGGGACAGACAGTCTGAGAGACAGAGACAGAGGAAGAGACGTGGACCGTCCGCAGAGCAGAGGAGAAGAGGTGAGTGCGCGCGCTCTTTCTAAACTTTCTTGGTTAATTTTTGCGCTTTTACGCGCAACTTTTTCTCTCTGACGTCACCAGCAGTTTGTCCTCCTCGCGAGCAAATTGTGCATGACATCACGGCCGCAGATTTGGGTTTAAATGAATCAGAGATGAATGTTGGATGAACCTGCAGACAGATCCTCATCAGGTTTGACAATTTAAGAAAACCTCTCAGCCGCTGTAGTTCACCATGACGATGATTTTATTCATATTGTAGGTTTGGGTTTAGGTTTGGGTTTAGGTTTGGGTTTAGGTTTGGTTTGGTTATGTTTCACAACCTGAAGGTGTCAGATTTTCCAGCGATGCGTCTCTGTGCCAGCTCACTCTTTATATAAGAGCTGAGCCTCGGCGGACCGCAGGCTCTGGATCCTGCTGACTCTCAAATATCTGCCAAAATTATTCTTCTTTTTATTAGAATTTTTGATTCCGTGTAGTTCTGATCAGAGCAGACGCAGTCAGGCGGCTGCAGCTGGAGTTCAGGGGGTTTTTTGTCTGCAGGTTATTTCAGGTTGTTGAGACTTTGGTGCCAAGAACATTTCTGTGGAAGATTTTCAGACTTTTGATCTCAACTTAAAAAAAGAAAAAATGCAGATGTGATGTCGGTGACTGTCAGCCAATGAGAAAACATTCCTGTGAGTCTCAGAGACAAGTTCCTGCAGGAAACCTGCGTCTGCTGTCTGCTGCAGGACTCTGCAGGACTCTGCAGGTCTGCATCAGATCCTCAACCACCTAAAAATCCCCTCCAACAAACACCTCCATGGGGTCGATTATTGGATATTGATTATTGGAGCTGATATTTGGCATTTTGTCAATAATCTGTATCTACGTTTAATTTTAATTATCAACAATCAATTAATTAATTAAAAGAACAAAGAAAGCGTCAGACTGAGAGGAACTTTGACTTTGTGAAACTTTTGAAATTCATTTGTAACTTCAATTTTCACTTAACAATGTTAAAGTTTCAGCTTTTAAACGAAGTTTTGTGTTGGAGTTTGATATTTTCCAAATTCTAAATACTGACAGAAAGATTTTCATTTTTATTTCTAAATGTATATCGGCTCCAAATATCAGTTATCTGTCTCAATATTCGCTCTCAGTGTCGGCTCGTATATCTCAATAAACAATTTATGCCTAAATGTTTGAAATCTCCTCAAAAGCTCTTCACTCAAACAGAGTCCAACGTTACATTTTTAATTTCTTAAAATTTGACCAAATTCCCTCTTTGATGTGACACATTTTCGGATGACTGCTGATCTTCAGCCATGTATATATAATCTATAATGATATAAATATATAACTGTGATGTTTGAGTTTTAATTAAAATAAAATGAAAAGTGTGCTGACAGGAGGCGGCTAAAAAACGCCACAGAAACAAAACCAAACGCTGAAAAACACCAAAAAACACCAAAAAAACACCAAAAACACACACTCTCTCTCTCTCTCTCTCTCTCTCTCACACACACACACACAATAAATGTATAATTGTAGGATGCCTAATTTAAAATGAGCATTTCAGGATGAGCCAGACTCTGTGACGTCGGGGGTTTCCCATCATGCATTTCCCATTGTGTGTGTTTGTGTGTGTGTGTGTTTGTGTGTGTGTGTGTGTGTGTGTGTGTGTGTGTGTGTGTGTGTTTGTGTGTGTGTGTGAAGCAGCTGCTGATTCACTGAAATGATGATGGTGATGAAGACGATGATGAGAAGGTGAAGATGAAGGCGATGAAGGAGGCGGAGCCGCCTCCGTGTGCAGACTCGGGGCTCTCTCTGTATAAACTGTGATTAGCGGTGAACGTTCAGTCGGCTGTAATTATGTAAAAACAATGAAACCGACGTCGTCGTCCTCGAATCTGAAAAACTTTTCTCTGGAAAAGTTCAGTATCTTTTCTTTTCTTTTCTTTTGTCTCTGTGCAGCAGCAGCTGTCCGGCTGCGATACTAAAAAATAGATGTTATCCTGATTTCAAATTTTCATCCTTATGTCATTTTTACGTTTTTTTTTTTTTTTTTTAGTAAAAAAAAAAAATATAAAAATATGGAGGAGTCGTCTTTTTATTTCCTTTGGTCTATTTCACCTTTTTAATTCGTGTTTCATTTCCTTTTATTTATGGTTTTATTGTTTATATTGCTGTTATTGTTAGTCTATTTCTTTGTCTTATTTTATTTTATTGTATTTTATTTTATGCTTTTAATTTGCCTGTTCTCGAGTTTCATCTCGCTTGTGTTCAGTCGGATGTTTGGCTTTCCGTTGTTGAATCGCCGAACGTGTATCTTATTTCTGCTTTGTGTTTTAAAGGTGCTGTATTAATAAAGTGTTGCGTAATATCAATCATTATTTACCAAAAAAGGTCAAATCGTTATTTTTTTAAAGCTTAAAGGACGGTTTTTGCACCTCAGTGAAAGTTGAAGAAAGCAGACGGTTAATCGTCTTTGACACTCTGTCTGAAATCTGATGCAGACTAAAAACAATATTGATCTAAATAATGTTAAATAATAAACATTTTAGGAAATGCGAACTCTGCTACGGTGACGTCATCATGCTGTCAGTGTCAGATCTCACCAGAGGAGACGTTTGGTCAGATACTGAATTGACTGAATTGGTGAGATTTTTCTGTAAACTGAGCTGATCGTAGAGAAGCGTTTTACAGTTTGTAGTTTGTTTGCAGGAGCGCTCACTCTGCAGCTCATCTGTGGACAGAAACGTCCCAAGAGAAACACAAGACAAAAAAAAAATGAACTCGTTGACAGATGAGTTTTCAACCGATGGTTCAAATCTTCAAGTCTCAGGTGGCAGCTCTAACTTTTAGCGTTTTTTTTATATTCCTGTAAACCTGTCTCTGATTCTGGTGTGTTTGTCCTTCAGGATGAAGCGAACAGCCTTCCTGCTGGTGTTTGGAGTCGTCCTGAGCTGCTGTCAGGCTCAGGTATCAACACGTCAGCACTTTTTACACTGAATGTTTTAACTGTCTGAGGGTGACACGGAAGATTTAACGTTTCCCGATAATAATGTCGAGAGGGACCAGTTTCTATATTTACAACCTCAAACTCCTCCACCGTGTCTGCTCAAATCACGTAACCCTGCGAAGCAGCTCGAGTCACGAGATGACACGACAACCAGCCCTGATTTTCTACATAAACAGCTGTGATTTTGGACAGAGCCAGCCCTGATTTTCCACAGTCACCCATGATTTTCTACAGAAACAACTATGATTGTTACATAAATCCAGCCCTGAATTAATCTGGTAGAAACAGACATTTATACCGTCACATGCTTCGTACTGTAATATCTAGTTTTAATGATGGTGTTATCTCACCTCATCACAGCTCAGCGCTGCAGGTGGACCTTCGCATGGGGCCCCCTGGGCCTTGAATCAAATCAACATCATTGATCGTTCTGTCTCTCGCACTCAGAATACCAAACTATGAGTCTCTTTTGGGACAATAAATGGTAACCTGTCTTTTCTAATCTGTTCCAGTCGGAGACCGGAGCTGAGGAGACGGGCGGAGAGGAAGAACATGTGGAGCTCTTCACGACACCGACCACTAAGATGGGCGCCGCCACCTCCGACTTTGGCTACAACCTGTTTCGCGCTCTGGCGAGCCGCGAGGCAGCGACCAACGTCTTCCTGGCCCCGATCAGCGTGTCCGCGGTGCTGACGCAACTCTCTATGGGTGAAGACACGAGCACGATACGAACTAAATCTAAACTGGTGTCCTGGCATTGACCGCCACAGTGTGTGTGGACTGTCTGCCACAGCTGTAGAAAGTCATTTCTGTCCCACCAAAACGCCCTCATCATGCGGTTAATAATGTCAAGTTACCAGTTTCTGTATTTACAGCTTCACAGTCCTCCATGTCTGCTCAAATCACGTAACCTCGTGAGGCAGCTGGAGTCATGAGATGATGTGATTCCAGCCCTGATCTTCTATAGAGCCAGCCCTGATCTTCTATAGAGCCAGCCCTGATCTTCTATAGAGCCAGCCCTGATTTCCATTCTGCTGTTTTTCTTCACTTGGTGTCTTCTGTCCCCTCAGGAGCGTCTGAGCGTGCGGAGAGGCAGCTTTTCAGGGCTCTGAGGTACCACACCCTGCAGGACCCTCAGCTCCACAACACCCTCAGAGACCTGCTGGTTTCAGTCCGGGCGCCTGGGAAAGGCCTGAGCACCGCCGCACGGATCTACCTGGCACGAAGTGAGTACATGTCAGGGGCCCACGACGAAGACTTTTAAATCTAATGTGGTCAGTAAGTCCACTGTTCCAACAATCAACAGCTCCGGTTTTGTCCAAATAAATCCTTAATTCATCAAGTTAGATGTTAAAAACATGCTGTTATTCGCCGCGGATTCTCTGCTTCAGTCCTGTAGCTTCTCCCTCCACCACCAGGTGTCACTGTGTCTGGAAATAGGCAAGTAAATGGACACAGGCCAAATTAAAAACTAAACTAAAAGTACACGACAAATACATTTTAGCCAAAGATGGTTTCTGTCTCTGTTCTCACTTCTATGAGTTATTAAATTATACAAAAAGAGGATTTTCTGCCATGATTGACAGCTGTGACAGCCAATCCGTGCACTCACACCACCACTGCGCAGACTTCCACTCCGAATGACGTCACCAGTGCAAGACGGCAGCCGCCGTATCATATAATATTTTAGCTGAACTTAAGCATAGACTGAGCTCTGGTGGTGCGTGCTGTGCACTACTCCCAATGAGTTTAATAGAAAGAGGAGCGGCTGTATTAATGACGGTATTGAAAAATATACCTTCCGATTTTCTAAGCGCCATGGTGTACGGCGACACCACTGAACCCTCGTCTGAACTCTAATCGTCTGTTTTCAGGACTTCGTCTGAAGCAGGACTTCTTCGGACTCGTGGAGCAGCAGTATGGAGTCCGTCCCAAAGCCCTGCTGGGGGGAAACAGTATGAAAGACATCAACGACTGGGTGTCTCAGGAGACGGGTGGTAAGGTACAGCGCCTCCTGACCACGCCCCTCCCCCGAAACCCTGGTGTGAACACAGTGAGCGCCGCCTACTTCAAAGGTACGTTAATCTCTGCTGTGGATCTGAGGGCGAACACAGCCGAGTGTATGAACACAGTTTTCTGTGCGTGATCAGGGAAGTGGGTGACTCGGTTCGGCCAGAGTGGAAACATGGAGAGCTTCCAGGTGGACGGCGGGTCGCCTGTCCGTGTTCCCATGATGCAGCAGGATAACTACCCCATTAAGATGGGCGTGGACTCCGATCTGAGCTGCACGGTGAGCGTTTTCTTTGAGCTAAAGTCGGTTAATGACATTTCGACTCCATTTCCCCTGAACGTTTCCCCGTGTCCTCTAGATCGCTCAGATCCAGATGCAGGACGACGTCAGCATGTTCGTCTTCCTGCCCGATGAGGTGACGTCCAACATGACGCTGCTGGAGGAGAGTCTGACCGCCGAGTTCGTCCAGGACCTCTCCATGACGCTGCATCCTGCGCAGGTGTCGCTCACGTTGCCCACCCTGAGACTCAGCTACTCCACAGACCTGCTGCCGCTGCTCGGCGACATCGGTGAGTCCAATAATCAGTCCACGTGTACGCTGGTGTATTTGAGAACGCAGCTTTTTCATTTTGGCCTTTTGTCCGGACGCAAACTGCATTTTAGGGAACTGAAAAGAGATCTTTTGTAAAACCCCGTGCAGGGTGAAGACATTTTTCATTGTTGACCTTGGACACAGTTGTGACTCCTGGGATGGCGAAGGAAAGGCCCTCCGTGCTGTTTACCCTTCAGCTCTTTAGATTTACACTCAACACTTTTCAGGCCCTACAAATTAAGAAACTCTTGTGACTCACACCGTAGTTTATTTTACACTCCGTCCTGCTGACACAAATACTCCACTGAGCACCAAACGTGGATTCATCTGAAGATAGTCCCCAAAAACGTCACCATTTCCGCAGTGAGCAGCTGTTTGAGGAAAGATTTGTGATTTTAGAGATTTTCAGTCGGAACCAACGAGCTCAGGGTGGAGAGACGCCGACGGACTGACGTGGTAGGAGTTTGAAATCTGCACGAGACCTTTCGACAATTAGAACCAAATAGAAAAACTAGAAATTTGTACTTTCAATCAGCCGTAGCGCTGCGACTCATCTGGGAATTATCATCATTATTTACTGACGAATTGTTTTGGTTTTGGTTTTGGAAAAAAATGCTTTTTCCGAGCAACCAAATCGACGTCTTCAAGTGTCTTTCTTTGTCCGACCAACTTATTAAATTTACAACACTGAAAAAAGAGAAAAGCAACGACAAAAACCCCATAAAGTACAGGTGATATATGAACTGTTCGGCTTTCCTCTACTATAGCTGCCGACTAAGTTTTTACTGATCCAATCATTGATCAACGACCCATTGCAACCCTAAAATTAAGTAAAATATCATCTGCAAACGTGATCATACGCAACACTTGTTTGCTGTTAAGGCTTTGTATGGCAGGAAGTGATGTCATCTTCCTTTTCTTCCTCCCTCCTTCTTTATCTCTCCTCCCTGCAGGTCTCTCTGAGTGGCTGGCCGACACGGACCTGGAGAAGATCTCGACCCAGCAGGCAGTGCTCGCCAGCGTCAACCACAAGGTCGTCATGGAGACGGCGCCCGAGGGGAACCAGTACCCCGACACCGCCGCAACGGCTCACCTGACCTACCGAGTGGACCGACCCTTCATCTACCTGATCCGGGATGAAACTTCAGGGGCGCTGCTCTTCATCGGCAGGGTGGTCAACCCCAAAGATCTGACAATATAACACACACACACACACACACACACACACACACACACACACTCTTAGCAGGTCCTAGGAGGGTTTCAGGTGTTTGCTTTGCGTTTCTGGTGGCAGATATTTGATTTTTATCAGATTTTTTTATTCTTTTCATGCTGAAACGTGCAATCACATTCATCTAACGGGATACTCAAACACACTGACGATACTCTGAGCTCACCAAAGGATTGTTTTTTTGTTTTTTAAGAGATCAAATATTGTCATTTGTGGTAAAAAGAAATAAACGACAATGAAACAAAACTTTTCTCTGCTGTTGTATCTCTTCTTGTTTCGTTTGGACTCCGTCAGAACAAACTGCACAGACGTCAGTTTTTGGTTAGTTTTCTTTTTACATGTCTGACTTTGAACTTTTAATTAAGCAGTTAATTTTTTAACAAACAAACAAACGTGAAAAGAGGTGAAATGCAAGAGGCCTTTCCATTTAACGCTGCAGTGACAAACATGTACAACATCTTACGCATTAATAATAATATCTTCCATGCAGGCGATAATGTCTTCTACCAAGGAGACAATACGTCGCACGAGTCGAGATATCTTGTATGTAGGATATAATATCTGTTTGTATTTGAGAATATTTTGCACATAGCAGAAAGTATCCTGTACATAACAGATAATATATTTCATGTAGTTAATAATATTTTTTACACAGTAGGTCGTGTCTTGTACGTAGGAAACAACATCCCGAACATAGGAGATAATATCTGTGTCCACGAAACAATACATAGGAGAAGATATCATGTTTGTAGCTGATAATATATTATACACAGGTGATAATATTTGCATGCAGCTGACATCTTTCATGTAGGAGATAATATTTGTACATATAGGAGATAGCTAATTACAGTATCTTGTATGTAGGAGATCATGTCTTGAACTTATGTAATAGTATATTTTAGGCAGGACACAAAGACCCAGATTCAGCTGCTCTCTTCAGCCTCTGATTGTTTCTGCACATGTGAAACTGATCACATGACTCATTCCCCACATTCCCGAAAATGCTCTCCGCAGGAGGAGACTTTTAGGATGACGTTTGCTCTGCAGGTCGACACTAAAACCCAAATTATTTTCCATCTGTCTCTTACAGAGTAAATTCAGTCTAAAGCAACTGCTCAGTGTCTCCTGAGCATGAAATAATAAAACAGAACGAAACGAGCAGAACGAGAGTTCAAATCAGGAAACATCTGATCAGCAAAGTTTCGAAAGAGTTTGTGTGTGTGTGTGTGTGTGTGTGTGTGTGTGTGTGTGTGTGTGCGTGTGTCTGTGCGTGTGTGTGTGTGTGTATGTGTGTGTGTGTGTGTGTGTGTGTGTGTGTGTGTGTGTGTGAGTGTGTGTGTGTGTGTGCGTGTGTCTGTGCGTGTGTGTGTGTGTGTGTGTGTGTGCGGTTCACACATGGTCTTGATTTTCCACACAGTCAGAGATTCCTGAGGTTTCTGAATCGCTGCCCAGAAGAAAGAAAGCCGAGAGGAAACTTGGAGACAAAGAGGACGCAGACGATGGAAAGTTTTACATCCAGTTTAGATCCGAACAGAAATCCTCGAAAAATCAAATCCATGCATTCAGATCTGTTGAAGTAAAAGTACTTCTTGGGTGGAGAAAATGTCCCCCATGACTGACATATTTTAGAAATACATAAAGAAGCTGTGTACTTCAGATGTGATAGAGGAAGTACTCATACCCTGTACTGGAGTAAAAACACCACACTGTCTAAATACTTCATTACAAGTTAAAGTTCTGACCTGAAAATGTGATTTAAGCAAAAGTTTATATTCTCAGCAACATTTACCTGAAGTAGGCTTTTTATTATATATTACAGAGAGGAGATAATACGGAGACACGTGGGTGATAATATCTGGCACATAGCAGAAAATATTTGGTGCGTAGGAGATACTGTTGCTTCTGTATGAGATTATATCTTGCATGTAGGAGAAAATATCTGACACACAGCAGACATTTTGGTATGTAGGGGATAAAATCTTGCACATAGGAGATAATATCTGAACCATAACAGAAAATATTTGGAATGTAGAAGATAAAAGTGTCGTAAAAAGTGTGATATGAGGAGGAGTGGAGTTTAAAGTATAAAGTGGCAAAAATGGAAATGCTCAAGTATAAAGTAAAAGTATCTCAGATTTGTACTTTGTACATAACTTAATTACTTCCAGCATCGTACATTATACATTAAACGACCTTTGGGTTTTTTTATTTCTGACGAGTATGAAAGTAGTATGAAAGTATGAAGTACGAAACGTTGCTCAGTGTTGAGCACCAGAGGGAGACAAACTATCAGTGAAAACCTCGCAGATCTCCGGACTGCAGACACAAAACCAGCAAAACCAGCAAAACCAGTCGCACCAGCGACCTTTTACAGTAAATGTACAGATACACCAAAAATTTCACACGAATAAATAAAAATGACGTGTTTTTGCAGAATACCATATCCTGAGTTGAGTTAGCTTGTACAGAGGAGATCTTGTAATATCTACAGGAGATAATATATCATACGCAGGAGATAATATCTTGTTTACATAGCAGATGACATTCGTACGTAGGAGATATCATGAACACGGGAGATGTCTGTATGTAGTTATGATTTCACGTTTATAGATCATGTGTTGTATGTATGTGATAATATCGTTTACGTAGGATATAATATTTTGTATATAAGAGAATATATATTGTCCCCAGGAGAAAAATCTTAGTTTTCCCCATTTTTATGATCTTTTTACCATGTTTTTCTAAAGGAAAGATGAATAAATCATGTATTATTAAAGTTATCTCGTATATTCACTGACTTTAGGAATATGTTTTGTTTTTCACGTTGTTACTCAGTCTTTCGACGTCTGACAAACGTTTGACCATCCAGGTGACAGTCAGACACACAGGAGAGAGTGCAGCTTCAGTTTCAGCGAAACAGGTCACGACCTGAAGTCCACCCGCTGTCATCACCCAGGAGACAAAAAAAGAGGAGCAGCATTCACTTCCTCTTCTGTCTTATTCAGCTGACTCTCTCCGTCGCTATGATGAAACAGACTTCCTGCTGTCTGTGCAGCGCTTCACTTTTACTCTGATATTTATAGCAAAGATGAAACGCGTCTGCAGGATGATGTGGATTATACCGTAGATTATTATATTACAGATCATTTGTTACTTCATTGTTCTGCGTTAAAGTCGTCTGTCTTTTATAACATCACTGCATTTTAACATTTTAAAAGTCAATTTGTTCTTTTCAAGTAAAAAAAAAGGTCCTCTTGGTAGCGTGGCCGTCCTGTGAGAACCACAAATCTCCGAAAAGTCCCCCAAAAAAGGTCGTTTTTCAGCTTTGTGATGATGCATTTTCCAGCTAATCCAGCAGTTTGTATTTTTAAAGAGTTCATTTAGCAACATGTAAAGACATTTTTCATCCTTCAGATTGTCACTAACATCGACAGCTCTGGACCAGGTGAGTCTATCAGGTCTAAATGTCGTAGACGTGTTTTTGGGACTGACAGACGTTTTTCAGGTTGGAGCAGAAAACGGTCGCAGCGGCGTGAAGCTGCTGCCCGAACTCGTCTGTTTCTGTCTGAGATCAGCAGGAATGTTTTATAGAAACAGACACACGGAGGTTATGAAATCCTCCTGCACCTGGAGACCGTTTTCATGTTTGTTGACCTGAAAAACCGTCAGTCCGTCCGTCCGTCAGTCGTCTGTGCGGCTGCAGAAGTCTGAAGCTGGAGAGCGAGATGACTTCATGGGAACAGAAATGTTCCTGTTCAAATGCAAAAAAAAGAATCTGTAATCACAGAAAACAACAATAACAATAAAAACGCTGGTTTGTGTGGGGGCCAGGGGGCCAGGGGCCAATCGCAGCAGCCCATACTGTACATGTCTGTAGGATTTTAGAACATTTCTAAAAATGTATTATTTATTTTTTTAATTTCAGCACATTTTGAGGATTTTAGGACATTAATGATTTTAGCACATTTCTAGGATTTTGGGATGTTTTTAGGACTTCAGGAAGTTTGTAGGATGTTTGGACGTGTGTAAGATTTCAGGATGTCTCTTGGATTTCAGGACACTTTTAGGAGTTTAGGACATCACTGTCTCAGCTGTGTCCTCTGTCCTCTGGGTGTGGGGGATCCTCCCCTGGCTCTATGTTGATGCTGTTTTATGTCTCTGACACCTTATGGAGACAAAAAGGACAAAAACTGTTCACAGAGTCCATCACTTTATTTTTATTGTACATTATAAAACGGTTGGGGGCCACCAGGGGCCCTGTCAGGGGCCAGATTTGGCCCATGGGCCATGAGTTGAGTATAATGAGGCGTCCTGCATGAATCTGGACCGGGTTGATCTGGTCGGAGTCGAACTGACGGAGACTAATTCTCAGGTCCGGGGACGTCAGGTTAGAAGTGAGAGCACAGACACAAACATCGTCCACTGTTGTCTTTTCTCAGTCGATCACTTCGGGAGAAAAGAGAGTTTGTGTTTATAGTAAAGAATATGATGTACGTGCTGAGAGGAAGAATTAAATTCACAAAACTGCAGAAAAAAAAAGGAAAAGGCTTATCTGTGTTTTTACGTATTTATTCAGAGTCGCTCAGACGAACTTTAACTTTGATTAATAAACAAAAATCTCAACAGCTGCTGTTCACATCGCATACAAACAGGAAAGTCCATTTTTATGCGGACGACACCACCCTTTCTGCCTCAGCCACGTCTGTGGAGCAAACCCTGAACTCTTCAGTGTGCAGAAATCCTTCAGATTGGATCAAACTGAGTCCAGGACCGAATTTTTAAGGAGGAAGTGAGATCATGACGGCAAGCGCACCCGCCCACCGAATGAGGCCCAAATTTAACTCGTCACAGATCGCAGATATTTGGGCGTTTGGCTCGATGAAAACACACCAAATGACAAAGAACTGAGAACAAGAACCACATCGGACTGAAGTTCAGTGTTTAAAAGTCACAGAAAAAGATGCTCACAGTGTTTCGTCGTGTTTAGTCTGCGTCACATCTGAAAAACTCTTCTCTCGCACGCTTTAACAAAATGATGCAAAAGACACTTTTTTTTTAAAACAGGAAAAGTTCAGAGTGCAGAGTTGAGTCGTTGCTGCAGTGCTGCTCAGTGGCTCTGGAGGAAAAACTCCACGTCATTTCATAAAGTGTGTTCACAAAA
>NC_056475.1:356841-436841 GCF_008729295.1 Plectropomus leopardus | reverse complement strand
CACACACACACACACACACACACAGAGAAAAACAGCTTTGAGTGACGTCAGACTCTGGGAATTTTGAAAGTTTTCTGACTCCTAGTAGTTCCTTGGCAGTGGTAAAATTAGTTCCCTGACGGGGGTGAAGTCAGTTTGTGGCTGATCTGTGTCACTGAAATCTGTTCCCTGTCAACAGTGACATTATTCCCTGTCAGGGTTGTAATTAGTTCCCTGTTGACAGTGAAATAAGTAAACAAATAGTGGAATCACTTCCTTGTCAACAACAAAAATTAGTTCCCTGTTAATACTGAAATTAGCCTCCGTTTAGTAGAGAAATGAGTTCCCTGTCAATTAAAAAATTAGTTTCCTTATAGTAGTGAAACAGTTCCCTGTAAGGGGTGAATTAGTTCCCTGTTAACAGTGAAATTAGTTATTTTTTCAGGGGTGAATTAGTTCCCTGTAACAGTGAAAGTGAAACAGTGAAAGCGTCTGAGGAGTTTCTCTGTGAACTTTCCTCCAGTTTCCAGCAGCTCTCAGAGGGCTGCGTGTTAACGTTTGATTAACACTTCCACAGAACAGCAGGACGGGACTCACAGGAAGGAAAACATGAACACACACACACACACACACACACGCACACACAACCCCCACCACACGCACACGCACACGCACACGCACACGCACACGCACACACACACACACCCACACACACCCCACACACACGCACACCACACCCACACACACCCCACCACCCCCACGCACCCACACCCCACCCCCCCCACACACCCCCCACACACCCCCACCCCCCACCCCCCCACCCCACGCACACACACAACCCCCCCCCCCCCACACACACCCCCCCACCCCCCCCACACGCACCCCCACACACACACACACCCACACACCCCCCCCCACACCCCCACACGCACCCCACACACCCGCACACCCACACACCCCCGCGCACACACACACACAAACACACACGCACACGCACACGCACACGCACGCACACACACACAAACACACACGCACACACACACGCACACACACGCGCACACGCACACACGCGCACACGCACACGCACACGCACACACGCTCACACACACACACGCACACACACAAACACACACGCACACACAAAAACACACACGCACACACACACACACGCACACACGCACACACACACACACGCACACACGCACACACACACACACACAAACACACACACAAACACACACACAAACACACACACAAACACACACAAACACACACACGCACGCACACACACAAACACACACGCACACACACACACACACACAAACACACACACACACAGCAACTGATTCTCTGTTACTGAACCCCACATTAACAGAAGTGTGTGTGACGTCGTAAAGTAATCCTCACTGTGTTTCTTTTGCCGTTGAAATGCATCTCTATGACGTCGCAGCCGGCGTGACACGGCGACCTGAACTCCACGCCGTCCGAGCCGCAGACCGGGTTAAAGGCGTCTTGAGGACAGCGGCAGGCAGCGCTGCACGACAACACATCAGTCCTGATCACACACACACACACACACACACACACACACACACATTAGTGTGAGCACTAGGGCTGGGTATTGTCAAGAACCTCATAATTAAATTCAATTTCGATTCTTTGGGTCACGATTCGATTTGATTTCGATTCAATATTGATCCAGTTGCTTCGATATCGATTCAGCTGATGTCAGAAGTATCCGGATAATTCATTCGAATACTTTCTGATATGTGTTAAATAAAATAAATAAAATAAAAATTAAACTAAAATAAATTTAAAGTACAGAAAAGTGCACATTTTAATTAGTTCCCTGTCAGAGACTAAATTTTTTCCCTTGCCAGTAATGAAAATACTTCCCTTTCAGTGGTTCACTTAGTTCCCTGACAGTGCTTTCATTGCGCCCAGTCCTTGTTAAAACTGAACCCCCATCAATGGTTAAGTGAGTTCCCTGACAGTGATGAAATTAGTTCCCTCTCAGTAGTGAAATCAGGTAACTTTCAGTAGTAAAATTGTTCCCTATTGATGATGTTATTAGTTCCCGGTTAATAGAAAAATTAGTTCCCTGTCATTGTTTAATTTTGGTAAAATGAGTTCCCTCTCAATGTCAATTGTGATGTTAAATAGTTCAACAGTTAAATTAGTTTCCTGTTAGTTTTAAAAAATAGTTCCCTCTCAGTGGCTGAATTAGTTTTATTACAGTGTTAAAATGAGTCCCTTTTCATTAGTTCCCTGTCTAATAGGACCTCTGTTCCCCGTGTTTTACCTGTTGGGAAAGACTCCTGCGACGGTCTGCGTTGGGCAGCCGATCAGCAGCAGCGGCGTGGCGGAGAACAGGCCGAGCACGATGGCGGCGGTGCACAGCTTGCTGGCACCTCGGACCGAAAGATTCAACCGCCGCATCAGAACGCCGCCCAGGACGGTTCCCAACACTGCCAGCGGGATACAGACGCCTCCTGTGGGAAGACAAAAAACAAAAAAATTAACTTCAGTTCACTGTTCCTCGGTGAAACTCAACTTACGGCCCGAGGGCCAAAATCTGGCCCCTCAACCATTTCCTGATTAACGATAAACAGAAAGTGATCGACTCTGTGAATAGTTTTTGTACTTTGAGTCTCTATGATATGTCAAAGGACACAGATAAGACACTAATGTCCGAAAATACTAGAAATGTCCTTAAATCCTCCAAACGTCCTAAATTCCAGAGACATGTTTGAGCCCGCTGTGACTGTCCCCCGTCATGCTGCGATAAGCTCGGCACGGTTGTGTCCTCTCACCGATCATCATGGTGGAGAAGGGGACGGACTGGCTGAACTGTCTCTCGATGAATTTGGCCATGAAGGTGGCAAGGCCGGCCAGCAGCGCCGCCAGGTTGACCTGCGCCAGAACCACCAACAGGTAGACGGGACTCCGCAGCATCCGCAGGGCGATACGGGGAAAACCTGAGAGACAGAGGGGGACAGAGGGGGACAGACAGGACGGTCAGGTCTGATGTATGGCGCCTGTTATTAGAGATGCTGCTGACGAATCAGAGTGCAGTCAGAACGACCTCTGATGACCCGCCGTGGTGGTCAGACAGGAAACAGACGGAGACTCTTACTTTTGAGGAACTCGAGGAGAGACGTTTCCTGCAGTGTCTCTGTCTGCTGCTGCTGCTGCTTACAGTTCGCTGAGGACTCGATGTCTTCGCTGCTGTCCTGCACAGACACGAAGCACAATGCGACACACTGCTTTAAACACGTTACATTCACGTCTCTGAGAGTCTCTGTAGATGAAGGTGTCCTCTGTGTGGTGTGTGAGCGCTGCGTGTCCTGTTTGAATGTGTGATGGTGTTGGTGGTGGACTTGTTCTGGTTCAGACTCTGAGGTCAGCTGGACAAAAGTTTCTCTGATAAACTGGGACATGTTTAGATTTAAAGTCGAGACACGAGGAGGAAAACCAGCTGGTCGAAGGTCCTGACAGCAGAAATACGACCAGGAGACAGAGCTGTGATCTGAGCGTCCACGCTCCTGATTCATCAGCTGACTCATGTTCTAACCCGTCACCGAGCAGCTGCTGCTCTCACGCTGCTCAGCTGAGCAGCTGCTGCTCTCATGCTGCTCAACTGCAGATTAAATCATCATTTTGGAATCATTATAAAATGATTATAAAATATGAACAGGAAGTGAATTCAGAAGGTTATTGTAAGCTGCTGTGCTGCGAGGTCCCAAAATCCTAGAAATGTTCTAAAATACTTAAATCTTCATAATCTCCTAAAATTACAATCACAGTGGCCCCTGGCCTCCTGCCAGTTTGTAAAGTGACCCCCAGGTGAAGGTGGTTGAGTCTTTCTGTTGCACAGTTTGATTTTTCCTCTCTGAATCTGGGGGGTTGTGTCTGCTGCAGTCTCACCTCTCTCTGCATGTCTCTGGGGAAGAAGAGGTACGGCAGCGCGGCGAGGAAGAGGAGGCAGGACGCCAACAGGAAGCCCAGCCACCAGGCGCCCACCCAGCGCAGGTCCTTATGGTTCAGCTGGATCTGATCTGGGAACAGAGGCAGGAAAAGTGATGTTCCTTTGGTAAAAAGTGCAAGAAAACTAGTTTTAAAAAAAGAGAGAAAGAAAGTAAATGAAAAAAATAAAGTTTAAAAACAAGGATTAACTTGTTTGAAGTTTAGTCATGATTCTGCTACTGTGATCATTATAAACACAGTTTTTCCCAAGTTTTTTTAAATCCTTTTCTATATGTGTTGATTTTTTGCATCTGACTGCAGCACAAGAGAAGTGACGGGGACACAGTTTGGGGGAAATGAGCGGTTTGATGTTGCATCGTCGGGATGTTTGATGATGAGTCGTCATGGTGAACGTTTTATCTCCTCTGAAACTGATGCAGTGAACTTTGTAATTTAACTCTTCATTTCCACCTGCAGCCGTTACAGATTAACTCCATGAGTCATCACGAGTCTCTGAAGGACGTACGACGATGTTCCCTCCGGTTTTGGTCGACAGCTCCTCCTGAGGGACACATCTGTCTCAGTGAGGATTTAAGGGTTAATGTTTGACTCAAAGTACATAATTATATGATCAAATTGCGTGCACGGAGCTGCAGTGTCGCCGCACCTCGACAGGTCCGACTGCACCGACTGACGTCAGCGCTCTAATCCACAGCCTTTATTCAGCCGGGACTCGTTTCACGGAGGACGTTTCTGCAGGTCTGAACACGAACACAACGACCGCTGCTGGTCCTGCTGCAGTTTCACAACAGCCGAACAGACGGACTGAATTTATTTTCACGTCTCTGAGGGATTCGCTCTGGAGCAGTTTCTCAGCGACACGCTGCCAACGTTTGCTCTGCCAGATTCTCCCGCAGCTATTATCCCCGAAACTAAAAGAACCACTGACACCCTCATCCTCCCATGTTAGGCTTTTCTTGTATTCAGTTGGTTTTATTTTTTGTTGTCTTTTTTATTTCTCACCATAATTTTAATCCTTTAAAGCCTGAATCCACATCAGTTTTCCTCTGCGTTCACACGTTTTTAAACCTAATCAGCAACAGAAATATTATAGACAGATGGATAGACAGATAGATAGACAGACAGACAGACAGACAGACAGATAGATAGATAGACAGATAGATAGATAGATAGATGCTCTCCTTAGAAACGTTGTTTTGGGTTCCTCTGAGATCCTTTCAATCTCCTGAGAAAAGTTTGTTTTATAGCAAAAAGCTTTTTAGTTCTTTTGCACAACTTTGCGTTCTCCCAAAGTTTCGAGTACTCTTGAAAAACCTCTGCATTATCCTAAGAAACTCGCTCAAAAACTTTTGAGTTTTCTCCAAAAACATTCCCATGAAAACATTTAATTTCTTTGAGAAGACTTTTGCATTTTTCCAAAATACTTTTTCGGTCCTTCCACAAGATTTTCACGTTCTGCCAAGAAACCTTTGAGCACTAAAAGTGTGTGCGTTTCCCTGAGACAAGTCCTTAATTCTCTTGTAAAAATCTGAAGTCTCCCAAGAAAACTGAACTTTTTGGCAAAACTTTTGCAATGTCCTGGAAAACTTTTGAGTTCTTTGACAGATACTCCTGCGTTTTCTTGTGAAAGGTTTGTGTTCTCCTGAGATACTTTTGGGTCGTCTCAAAACTTTTGCTTTCTTGCTTCCAAGAAACTCTCGAGTTTTCTTGCAAAACTTTTGGACTCTCCTGAAAAAGCTCCTGAATTCTCAAAAAAACCCAAATAGCTAAATTGTGGTCTTCGAATAAATTTTTGATCACATTCTCCCAAGAAATCTTTGAGCTCTCTTACAAAACTTTTGCATTTTCTAGTTAATCATCAGTTAAGGAAAAGAGAATCGATTTATGATCGTTCGTGTCTGACATCAAAAACATGAATGGAGTTGGATCTGCTAAAATCGAACATTTAACATCAAACATTAGATTGTTTTGGTGTTGGTGTTTAGACGATAATTAAAGTTTTAGAGAAAATATCTTAAATGAATAAATCAGAAGCGTTTCCTGACGTTCATCTGTTTTTGGTCTTGATGTTTCTGACGAGGAGAAAATTCACTCCGCGCTCGTTTTGGACAAACTGTTGTTCTAAAATCTGATCTTTGTTTTTCTGGCTGCAGCTTCAGACTTCGGCTCTGTCGTTTCTCAGCGAGACGGACAGAAGCTGAGCGCGGCGTCCTGCAGAGTCGACAGAGTCGTCAGAGCGTCTCTGAGCTCGTCTTTCAGTCCGCTCAGATTTCGGAGTTTCAGGATGTTTGTTGGTTTTTAGTGAAACTGAGACGCCGCGAAAGTTTGACGCCGCTCAGATTAACGGAGCTTCTCTCTGCAGAGCCACGTTCAAACAAAAACCTGTTTCCTGTCGTACCACGGTCAGCGTGTGTGCGTGTGTGTGTGTGCGCATGTTTGTGTGTGTGTGTGTGTGTGTGTGTGTGCATGTGTCAGGGTTGGTACGGTCTTGAAAGACCTGGAAAACATCACAGAATTTTCAAATAGTGAGTCCCACGCTTGTAAAAGTTTTGGAAAACTAAGTTAACCCTGAAAGTTTTGGAAAAGTCCTGGAATTTTATTCCACAAACCTGTAAAATAACACGGTGTGCTCAAGAGCCGTCAGAAATCTGGAAATCTAACGATAGTTTCTGTTTTTCACAGTTTCTGGCTGCAATCATGATAGTTTAGATGATTATTTAAAGAAAAAGCGTTTTTCCCCTTAAACATTTCCAAAAACCTTTCCAAAAAGTTTTACAACAAAAATGGACAAAATGGTCTGAAGAGCACATACTTTTCAAAACAGATTTTTTCAAAGAATCGCCTTTTTTTTTCTTAAAGCCAAAATAAAAAAGCCAAAAGTTTTTTCTTTAAAAATTACATACAGTTACATTTTTTGAAAGAAAGAGGAAGAAGATGAAGATGATGAAGATGATGAAGTTTCTGGCTGACAGATGGTGACATTTTGTTGATTTTGACAGAAAACAGGTTTGGAAGGCATGCTGTCTTTAAAATTCACCCAAAAACATTTTCATAAAAAGGATTGAAGAGGAAAAGGAAGTCACTGACGCCGACATTAATGTGACATGAATCAGCTGTTCAACAGCTCGACGTGTCACAAGGTCACACACAGACGACGTTTCACAGCTTCTGTTCGTCACATTTTGTCAGCATGAATAGTAGAAACATTTCTGAGTGTCAGATGTTAATTTTCCTCTCTGATCCCTAACAGGAAATGAGCGACATCAATCAGCTGTTTTCGCTGCGCTGTGAGTGACCTCTGACCCCCTCCGTTATGAAATCAGAGATATAAACGAGCGTCTCCTCACCTCTGGACAGCTTGTCAAAGTCCACGTAGAATCGCAGCATGAGGGAGCCGCTGACGAAGCCGACGGCCGGGCCGATGGAGGTCACGGCGAGGAGGATCCCTGAAAAACAAACAAAAATGTTTGTCCGAGCCAAAGTCCTCAAAAGGCTGAACCTCTTTCCTGCTCTGACTCTCCGTCGAGCAATTAATTTATAACAACCCACCAATGTTTTTTGGTGTTTTTTTGATGACTTTTCCTCTTTCCCCTCAGCTTTTGTGCCGCCTAACGTGTGTGTCTGTCCCAAAGAACACGAGCTTCTAGCAGCACTCTGTCATCACTTTAGGCTGACGTGCTGCCTAACACTCTGAATATTACGCTCTAGGTATCCCTCTAAGTCTACATGTTACGCTCTAGGTATCCCTCTAAGTCTACATGTTACGCTCTAGGTATGCTTCTGTGTCTGCTTTTGACGTTTCAGGATGCTGCTACCATGATGTCAACACGAGCGTATGGTGGGATGACGCTGCACGTGGTTATGTTTAGGAAAAAACTCAACACAAGCATTTGGTTAGGGTAAGAAAAAAACGCCATGCTGCGGCAGGATGATACGGTCGGTGTCAGTTGAGAATCAGGTGGCACCTGTCGTGTCTGCATGATACACCGCTGGACAGCGTCAGGTTGAAACGCTGCCTAACCACCTGTGCAGCATGTGTGTTTGTTAACATCCCGGCGTTGGCATTTCTACAGAGTATTCCACAAAATTCGTACATGAACCCACATAATTTGGGAGGCTGCAATCACATTACCAATGAGGGAAGTAAAGAAGGATCACAAAACATGAGACTCTGTCACTGTTTTTTTCCCTAAATCGAACCACAGTCATTTATGTTGATATGTCATATTCAAGAACTCTGAGAGCAACAAAAGTCTGATTGTCCTCACGTCTCTAACCGTCGCCGCTCTCACGGTTTGATTAAAATACTCGAGTAAATTTAAGTTGATTCTGGCTGGTTAAAACTCGTCCTTTTCACTGGATATCGTAGAGTTTCGTGATCGTACCGAGGTAGAGTGGGGAGTTCTTCCTGCTGGCGTAGTCGTCGATGTAGGAGATGCCGAAGGGCTGGATGGGGACGGCTCCGATGCCCAGCAGCAGCTGACCAAGGAGCAGCAGGGGGTACACCCACTGCTGGGCGCGGCTCTCCGTCCGGCTGCAGCTCTGATTGGAGGAGGAGGTGACCGGGCTGCTCTCTGATTGGCAGAGGCTGGAGTTGAAGGCTGCTGGGAAACAGACAGGGAGAGTTTAAGGGCTGGTTTCATAAATAAACCAGGAGTCGGCTTAAATGTGGACCAGTTCGACCAGAACATTGATTTGGTTTTCTGCAGACGACACTGTGCTTTATCCCTGTGCTGACTCCATCATGACGCCACCCGAAATCTACAGCTGCCATTTCACCTCCTTCAACAATCCTCCACAATCTGAAACTGTTTCTAAACTCTACAAACGCTGAAGGATTCTGTTCACAAATGCAAGAAATATTGTCTGTGGAGCATTGAAATTCATTCTGACATTTCCATAATAATGAGAGTGCAACGTTATCAATATCATGGCAATTTAATTTAAGATAAACTTGTTTAGGGCTGCTGGAATATCATACTGCACTTTTCAAATTCAAACTTTAAAAAACTATACATTATCATTTTCTACTTTCACTGAGTTTAACCAACATCAGTCCTGATATAAATATCAACTTTTAAAGAATTTTAAGCCTTTAAATGCCAGTTTCTGTCATGATGCCACTATGTTTTTAGAAGAAATGCTCATGAATCCTCCCCATACTCTACAGAAATCAGTAAGAGTGGATGCAAAGTGGTTCACTCGTGTGTGTGTGTGTGTGTGTGTGTGTGATCTCACAGCTGATGCGGTCGGTGTATTCGTACGGTCCTCCCAGGAAGTGCGGCAGTGACATCAGCAGCGAGGCCAGGCTGGCCAGCAGAGCTCCGCCCCCGATGAACCGCGGTCGGTGAACTCGACTCCCCAAAAAACTGACGAACACGATGAGCACCGTGTTCCCCACCTGCACACACACACACACACACACACACACACAGAGATGTAGATTTGGGTGATCTGTAATATTTGGTTTCGTTCACACCTTCCTGAAATGTGACAGTATGTGACGTGTGAATGTGTCTCGGGGAGCATGCTCACTTTCAGCTTTCCAAATGAACAAATACACAACATAAACCCACCAACTGTTCACAAAAGTCATACTCTGACACCCATTCTCGTGATTAACCCTTTGAGACGTATGAACGTTGAGTTTCTGGTTGTTAGTCGGGCGGTTCTGGTCTAAACGTGGCCTCAGATCCTGCAGGTTTTCTCTCAGCGTTCACAGTTCTGACGCTGAATCTGAAACCTGAACGTTTGTCCCGTAGAAGCTCTGAGCGACGTCACAGACAGTGATGAGGTCATGTGATTATCTGTCAACAAACAGACAGGAAGCGTCCCGCTCTCACCTCGTTGAACGCCGCCAGCAGCCCGGACTTCTGGCTGGAGAGGCCGTAGCGCCGCTCGATGGTGGAGATGGAGCTCTTCATGTAGCCCGACACCAGCAGCTGCGCCAGCTGCAGCAGACTGTGACACAACACGAAGACCTGCAGACAGACGGAGGACAGGAAGAGGACGAATGACAGGAGCCGACGCGGCCGCCTCTCTGCGGGCGTGCTTCTGTGTTCAGGTTTAAATGATTAAATGACTCTGCGTTAAAGATTTAAAATGAATCTGAGCAGCAGAAACAACCAGTGAGTGAGTCATGTGAGGCGACCTGCGGAGAGGAAACGTGTCCATGTTTGACCTCAGGGAACAATGGCAGGATGGACTTCAGGACGAGAAATCAGACGCTCAAAGAAAAGACTTTGTGTCCGCAGGTTTGTCAGGGAGCCTCTGACTCCTCACTGGGAGAAAATACCGTCTCTCAATGTTTCTGTTAACCACCGATACCTCACTTTGTTCGTTATTTCATCGTGGATATGTTTAGTTTAAACACCTGTGGTTATGGTTTGGAAACGATCAGGATTGAAATACAGCCACAGATCCGTGAAAAACACGTACTCTTTATAGCACAGTCTTATATCTCTGACAACAGCAGCCTTTAGTTGTTCTGTCCCTGATGGACAAACAGCCCCAGATCCCTAAAAAACACCCAAATTTAATGGCCAAAACATAGCTGGAAACACAGAGGTGACTCCCTAAAAAGACACTCGGTTAATCTAGCTTTGTGTCTCCTCGGTGTCCCACTGTCCAGCGTCCCCTCCCCCTCCTGATGGTTTAGCCTGACACTGAATCACCCTCTATGCTGACGATATCCGATTCTATCTTTCATTTATGCCAAAATCTTTCAACAAATTGACTCCCTTGCTGTTGGGAGACGGGAGACGTTTGGTCACGGATCGACGCGGCGCAGTCAGCAGAGGAAAAAACACTGGCATTCTGCAGACCACAAACACATCTGTACATCTCATTCGTATCATGTCAGCGTCTCTGAAGTGCCTCAGAGCTGGTGGAGGGGGCGCCGGAGAGACACCTGCAGAGCCGCAGACTGCTGTTCAGCACCGGCCAACCACGCAACTGTTTGTCACGATCAGTCCAACACGTCTCCAGCAGCTTTTTAGGCACCAAACGTCCGAGTTTTTTAGACCCGCTGCTGTTTTTCCACTGATGACAGATCACAAAAAATACATTTATCTTATATCACGCGTAAATGTATTTGGCAATAAAACCTGATTGTAAAATTGTATTAATTTGGTGTAAATTACTGTTTCCTTTTGTCGACCTGTTCAAAAGCTCTGAGAAGTTTGGGAGCATGACTCTCCGGTTCATGGAGCGTTTCTGCGTTTTACTTTTCAAACTTTCTGCCAGACAGAAAAATATTTTCCTGCGAGTCCACCACATGTGGACTCAGCAGCGGTTTTTCTTTTTGCTTGATGTGAAGCACAAACAAACCTTGATGCTGTTGAAGGGACTCCGGCGGCAGGCGGGAGGGGGTGACCTCACGGGGTCAGAGGTCATGGCGGGGTCGCTGGCGCCCATGATTTAATGTTTCACCACACAGGCTGAAGAGCGGGACGAAGTCTGTAAAACACAAACACAAGTTTAACCCCCGCTGATCAAAGACCTGTTTAACATCCAGACTCGGATCATGTGACAGTTTTATGTCTTCACTTTGAGCGTGTCCTCGTGTCCTATTTGTCCGTGCAAAGAGTCTCCCAGAGCGACTGTGAGCGCGCAGGAGGGGCGTGCACGTGCTGTGTGTTGACACAAGGAGATAAGGCGAGAGTGAAAGCTGCAGGCGGCAGGAGGCCCGAGGGTTGGACGGACGCCAAAAGGAAAATCACTGTGGGACAAAAACAAGAGAGACTCAGATTACAGCCTGACGGTTTCACTATTGTTAACAGCTGATATTAACCCTTTGAAACCTGACTACATAAGTTTGTTTTGGTTTTTTGGGAGACCAGAAACTTGCATAGAAATTCTAAAAAAATAGGGAACATTTTTCCCGATTTTTTGGATCATTTTCTGATAACCCTCCCCTCTTTTTGAAAACTATTTTAAAGTAATTTTCTCCTTAATTTTGTGTAATTTTGTTGTACATTTCTTGAAAAGTTAGAAGGCAGGCTTTCTGTAAAACATTTGACCCTTTTTATTATACAGGTGTGTGAAACGAAATTCCAGGGCTTTTCCCCTAAAACTTCCTGGGTGTATCTAGTTTTCCAAAACTTTTCCAGGCCTGGAAATTGCTATCACAAATTCCATGACTTTTCCAGGTTTTCATTGACCATACAAACCATTTCTTATTTGCTGAGGGGCCGATGGCGGTTTATGAGAAGAATATCTGCTGATAGTGATGTGCGGCTGATAAATCTTTGCATCTCTAACGTAGTTCTGTGTTTTATGATTCATTACACCATTTATACTTATTTTACTTTTGTTTTTTGTTTTTTTGTACTTAAATAACTCAGGAACACAACTGTGCCCTTCAGATCTCATCTACTCATTGCCGCACAGAATCAGTTACTTCTGTAATATTCTTCCCATCATGCAGTGCGGTCAGATAGTTATTTATCAGTCATTTTTAGTTATTTATTTTATGAGTATCTGGACTAAACCATCTTGTTTTTAGGAGAAAAGAAAAGGAGGCGGAGGTCGGCCTCAGAGGAGCAGAGAGGCAGAGATTTCTTATCAGCAGAGGAATGTGGAAACCAGCAGCCGACAGTTTTATCCAAATGAGCCGACCTTCAGCCCACCGACAGACGGCAGAAGCACCGTCACCGATTTGAAAATAACGAGGAGCTGTTTGTCAGATACAGCCGCTCTGATTGTTTGAACTCTGTTGTTGTTTTGTCTGTGTGAGCGCCACAACTCTGTGAACGCTGATCCTCCGACTTTTCAGACAACATTTTGCTGACAGGTTTCTCCTTGACAACATCAAACTGACTCATTCAGTGTTTCCTGAGTCCGTTCTCATCCAAAAGTCTTCAAATAACGCAACTTTTGCAGTGCTTTGGGCGAAAGATCCCGACGCCAAAAGCCACCTTTTGCATCTGCGTGATACGCTGCTGGAGTTGGAGCTGTTAGAAAAGCAACAAAGGCCTCCAGAATGACTAAAAGCACTCAGTTCGCCAGAAGCAACCGTGTTCGGCGATATGAACCTGCGGGAAAAGCACTGCCGATTACATTTGAATTGTTATTTGGTGTTGAACAGCGGTCTGCTGCTTCCCGTCTCCTCAGTGTCATACCGTCCACCGTCCCCTCCACCTCGTGATGACACCGTCAGCTCAGATTCGTCACTTTAGGAACATTGATGTATCCCAACACTGAAGCGATTAAATCACCCTCTATGCTGATGACATCCAGCTATAGCTTTCATTTATGCCAAATTTTTTCAACAAAGTGACTCCTCTGCTGTTTGAATTCGATAAACGCAGCCAAGTCAGCAGAAGAAAAAAAATTAAAATTTCTGAAAAAAAAACAAAGTCAAACTCAGATACGACGTCACTTCAGAGACCCCGAGACGAAACGCATGAATGTGGCGTATTTGTTGTTTGCAGAAACATTCAACGCCAACATTTCTTCTGCTGGTCGGGTTGTTGGGTTCTTGTGTTTCAGTGTTTGACAGCAGCCTCTAGTGTCCCTCAGAGGAGCTGCAGTGTCCTCTGTCCCTCGGACCGTCTTCACTCGTGCTGTTCGTCTTTCTGACAGTAAGAAGTTTCGCGATGGCACCGTGTAACCGATGGAAGTTTGTCACCTATTCACTGCTTTAAAAAACGTCTCCCAGTGAGAGACGGAGATTGTCCCCGTCTGAAGACAGATTTACTCGGTGACAGAGTCTTAGGTAGCGAGCTCAGCATGAGGAGGCGGGGATCTTTGCTGTTGCTGAGTTTCTCTGCCACAGAACTCCAGAATTTGAGATAAGGGTAAATGTTTGAAGTTACGTAACGTCACACTGAAAATCTGGCGTTTTCACATTTTATTACTCGTCTGATCTACGCAGAACTTTTAACTCTTTTTTTAAATTTAGGACATAAATTATCTGAGATGTACAGAGGAAATACTTCAGAAATACCTCCAAACTGAGCGCAGTACTTTTGGGTGTCTGTGACAGCGAGTCCCTGAAGTGTCTGCAAACAACAACACAGCAGCACGATTCCACGCTCCCTCTGACACTGACTTCAGAAGCAGCAGCAGAGTCCCAGTCCTCCCAGTCCTCCCAGTCCTCCCAGTCCTCCTATTCTTCCCAGTCCTCCTATTCTTCCCAGTCCTCCCAGTCCTCCTATTCTTCCCAGTCCTCCTATTCTTCCCAGTCCTCCCAGTCCTCCTATTCTTCCCAGTCCTCCTATTCTTCCCAGTCCTCCCAGTCCTCCTATTCTTCCCAGTCCTCCTATTCTTCCCAGTCCTCCCAGTCCTCCTATTCTTCCCAGTCCTCCCAGTCCTCCTATTCTTCCCAGTCCTCCCAGTCCTCCTATTCTTCCCAGTCCTCACATTCCTCCCAGTAAGAAATGACTGTCTGACTCACTGTGAAAGCAGCAGCTCGCTTCCGTTACTCTGTTTGCCTTCGCAGAGTTTCATTAAAGCAGCTGCAGTCACTCAGCAGCTGACAGACGACCTGCTGAAGCAGAACACAGCGAGGAGGAGGAGGAGGAGGAGGAGGAGGAGGAGGAGGAGCAGGAGGAGGAGCAGGAGCTGGAATTTGAACTCTGAGACACTCAAGTTGGTCCAGCTGCATTGTGAGTAATCAGGGCTCCTGTAGGTAGATTTAGACTTTTTTAATGCCACTCAAAATTAAAGTTAAGATCAATTTTCTAACAAATAAAATTAAAGAAGGACAATTTTATTTTGCTGAAATATTTATAAAACATTTGGGAACACATATTTATGAAATGTACATAAAAAAGTATATATTTTTTGTCCAGTGAAAACTTTAGGGGAGAAAAACAACCATCTTTAGAGGGAAACATTTAAAAGACAATGAGCAGATGACATTATCATAAAAGTGATAGCAGCATAGATAGCATAGTTTAGCAACAGAAGCGAGAAATATCTGCATTTCTGGACGGATTTCTTTCGTGTTTGTGACTCTGCATGAGAGACTCCACTGAGTTATAAATGTCAGAGAGGCGACTGATAAAGTCTGAACTGATCTGTGGATCAAACTTTGGCACGGACTCATGTATGTCGGGATTCTTGTGGCAGATCAAAGACCTGGACTAAAGTGTGAAGGTATAAAACACGTATCAAACAGGATGCGAGGGTTAATAATTAGATCAACAAGGAGAGAAGCAGCAGAGACTTCAGCTCAAACCTGGAAACAATCTGATGAAATGAAACTGACAGTGAAGTCCTGTGACCAGCAGGTGGCGCCAGAGTTAATTCAAAGGTAGTTTTTTCACCCTGCAGGATCAGCTTATGTGACGTTTTCCTCTTTATCAGCACCGATTGGCTGCAAATGAGCCGTGATGTCACAGAACCCTACAGGTGTATCCAGGTGTCTCTTTTTAGTAATTAATCGGACACGTCAGACCTGTAGAGAAAGCGTTACCTTGAACCAAAATTACCGAACGGCTTCTGTTCCTGAGACACGACGCTGGATAACAAAAAACAAAATGAACTCAAAGTGAAGCTGACCTTTGACCTCTTGGATATAAAATGTCAAAACCTTATGATTTTATCCTGTTGGTCCTTTTTGTGCCAAATTTAAGGAAATTCCGAGAATGCGACAAATGGGTAAAGGTGACCTCTGACCTTTGAGCACCAAAGACTTTAGAAATCCCTTTCAAGAGAAAAACAAAGACGAGGTCACATTGACCTTGACCACCAAAGTCTAGTCAGGTCATTGTTGAGTTCAAATGGACATTTGTGCCAAATTTGAAGAAAAACCTTCTAGGTGTTCTTGAGATATCTCGACCACAAGAATGCAAGAAATGGGTGACCTTCAACCACCGATTCGAATCTGTCAGTTCTCTAGTCTAAGTCGAAAACATTCCCATCAGGTCTTCTTTAGATATTGCCTTTTGAAAAGAAGGTGGATGCAAGGGAACAGTTGCCTTGACCTTCAGCCCCAAATTATAATACTATTCTAACCCTCAAATTGCGCAAATTGAAATTATGTATACCAAAAATGCCTAATGAAAACACGTCATTTTCCAAAAAAATGCAAAAAAGTTTGTAACACTGTCATTACGTGGTATTTCAGGCAATAAGAAAAAGCCATATTTTGCAAAAATGCAATGGAAACACTTTAACAGCTCATATGATGTGAAACACCAGGTTTCTGTAACGCTGCTTTATGGACGCCAACCGCCAATGAACCCGAAGAAGAAGAAACAGAACAACAAAGTCACATGACATTCTACAAAACATGACTCGGTACGTGAGGATGGAGGACGAGACATAGAAATAGAAATAGAAATAACCCCGCTGATGTTTTGGACATCCATCGCCATGGTTACTGTGATGTTATCGCCAGTGAAGTTGAACATCACTCAGATATCAGATCAGATTAACGGCATCCTTAAACATTTTGGCCAAACAGACAGTACGATGGAAACTGAGCGGTGCAGTGAAATCCTCCTGATGAATCCGATCACATCTGAACCCCCACGATGTCTCCAGATGTCTCGCAGTGAGACGGTTTCTGTTTACAACCAACAAAACATGTTCGACATGAAGCCCTGACACTAAACCAGAAGCTTTTATGGGGAAAAAACCCGCTGTGATGGTTTCTCTGCTGTTTACAGCATTTTCCACAACTTCCTGTTCCAGTTCCCAGACACACAAACAATCTGGAGGTTTTTAACTGAACACACAAAGCCGCATCTGCTGAGAAGCCTGAAACCAGAAACCAGAACTCCCTCAGATCCGCATCATCATGCACCGATACAGAAACAGCAAAGTGGCTGAGATAATCTCCGTAAACCTGCACCAACTTCACTTTTGCTTCGTTCTGTCAAAACAAGATTTTTTCAGTTTCCTCCTGGAGGTGGACTAGTTTAACTATCATTTCTTCAACCACTTTTCTGGAAAAGGTTGGCGTTGTGATATTTGAAAAAAATAAAAAGGGGAGGCTGAGCGCAGAAATGTGGGTTTTCATTTTGATCACGTATTTCTTCCTCCAGCCCGTTTTCACTCCAAAGTCCTCGAATACGTCCTCTCTGTCGGTGCTTTTGGTGCTCAAGTGTACAAAAGCCACCTGATGCGTCCGCCTGGACCGCAGCTGGATGCATCAGGTGAGAAACACGTCCGGACAGAGTCGGTGGCGTTGTTATTACACGCTGACGGACAGCCAGCTGCACCAGGTTGTGTGGGAGTCCAGGGTTCACTCTCCTCACCAGGTGCCTCTTTTATCTAAACGTAACCATCCATGACTCTGCTGCCTCGTCCTAAACTGAACCTACGTAACTTTACCTTCCTAAACCGAACTCATGTAACTTCACTTTCCTAAACATTAAATACAAAACTTTACTTTAATAAACTAACCTACGCAACTTTACTTTCTAAACCCAGTGTGTGTGAGATCACTGCCCTGAACAAAACTGATGTACATCTACTCTGTGAAAACTCTTACTCTCCCTAAACTGAACCGGTAGAGGTCTTTTTGGAGGATATCTCTGGAGCTGTTGTATGAGGATATGTCAAGTGTGTCAGTAATTTTATGAGAAATCCTGGATTTCACTTCTCCTGTAAAATCTGTCCTCATTACATTATGCTGTTACTGAAAACATTTTAAGACAGTTAGTTTAAGCTTAACAACTTTTGTGAAATTCTCTCTTGACTAAAAGCGAGTGCAGTCAAGGCACCTTTTATTTTTTTCTTTGGATAAATACATCTTTGTGACTTACTTTAAAGACTAGGATTAGGCTTATTTTAATATATCGAGGAGGAGCTGGACAGAGAAGATTAATGCATTAATTCACTTGTATATAGAGTTTGGACAACTATAATAAACAATACATTGTGCTGCTCACAAAATATACAGATAAACTTTCATTTAATGTCTAAAATCTGTGATTCTGAGGTTGTCACTGGGGTCTGTGGATCACGTCAAAAGTTCAAATGAACTTGTCAAATGTCACAAGTCACCTGAGAAAAGTAAAAGTAAACTTCAATTCACCCGAGGAGCTCGCTGCGTTTGTTTGTGGTTACAAATTTAAAGTTTGTTGCAACTGTTGCATGCTGGGAGCTCAGGGGGTCACATTGCCCCCTGATGGTCGACCAGAGATCATTAATGAAGTCCACCAGGATCTGCTTCCTTACAAAACACTTATCAACAGTTTCTGATGGTAATTAGCCCTCTGGGAGCAAAGAGAGTGGTTCAGTATCAGATGTTTATCAGAGTTCAGAGGATAACGCTGATTACAGGCGATAACGAAAGCTCCCACGAGCTACAGAGACTCAAACTGCTGGTTTCTGACATTATTGAAGAAACAAACCTACATTTCATCAAACTGTGGAAAAAAGAGGTCCAAACATATTGATCTGATGAAGAAAAATCTGCTAAAAACACTTCAAGAAGCCAACTGACATAGTATTTGTTGGCTTTGTACATTTCTGCAAACCACAGATTTGTTACATTTTCACGTTGTTATGTAGTAGATACATAAAAATAATACTGTTGTTTACATGCTGTTAGGTTGAGACACTTAAAACAGTAGGTAATGGTTCAGAAAACATCATGTTTTAGCTTAAAATATATATTTTTGGTGACACAATCACAGTATCTGGTCGCTGAAAACCACCCATGTTGGGGGCTACAAAGCGTCCGTTGTGGTACTATCCTGACTGAAACACAACCATGACTCGGGAAAAAACAACCACCTTTTGTGACACTATTTCGGGCACTAACCTGTCTCTGCACCGGACACATGGAGCTGAGAAAACAAAGACTTTGTCTATGCTATAAGACATACAAAGCTGTGTTTGTGTGAGAAATACCAGAAATAAACAAGAGTAACATGAAGCGCATCGACCACAAAATCACTCCTGCATGAGATGATGAGATGGACCGTGGACAGAGGGCTGGGGTCTCTCCAGAGAGCGTCTTCATGGCTGTCGGTCCCTGAACGGCTCACCGCAGCTTTAATTCTATTAACCTGCTGGTCACTGAGACACCTGGGAGCTCATCCAGCCCAATAAAGACAGGTATACAGGGACCGCAGCACACACAGGCTCAGGGCAGCCTGGACTTTGATCACTTATTGATGCCAGATTGAACTAACAGACTTCATGTCCTCTGGGATAAAAGAGAAAAGCACCAACCAGACTGATACCAGCTCAAAGCTCAAAGCATCTGTGATGATGCTGATGATGATGATGATGTGTGTGTGTGTGTGTGTGTGTGTGTGTGTGTGTGTGTGTGTGACTTGACATGAGTAATGCCAGCATGAATGCTGAAAGGTCCATACTGGTTTTGGAGCAACATATGCTGCCATCCAGGTGATTCGTTTTCAGGGACGTCCCTGCGTCTTTTATTAAGACACACTGTGCAGGTGTTCCAGCATCGTGACAGAGTTCAGGTACTAGACTGACCTGCAGCAGTCCAGACCTGTACGCCACTGGACACGTGTGCAACATCATGAGGCACAACATACGACCACAAAGAGCCGCACTGATGACAAACTACCAAAACCAGCTGACTTGCATTCAGCCTCTGAGGATCTTGGGGCAGTTGCCCTCTTAGCCTTAAGGGCAATAAAGCAATGCCTGCGGTGTCGTTTAAAAAAATATTTCATGCATCTTTATATTTTCTGTGCCCTGTAATCCCTAACAAGAGTCACAGGTTGCACATACTATTATCATGCACCTGTGAAATGTGCACTGAGATCCATAATTATCAAAAAAATAGTCTAAACCCTAGAATATGTGCACAGCAACCACACCACCACGCACCACAGATTTTACCAAGACTTTGTTGGTACAGACTTTGCCAAAAATACACATAAACAGGCCAAAAAAATAAATAAAACGGCTCTGTAACAACACTGGTTTTAATCGCTGTGAAATAATGACACATAGATGAAACATACAGTTTACTTTGCAACTGTTAATGCACATTTGTACTTTGTATGCATTGTTGTATTTTTTTCAAAATGTTTTATCTTTCATGATATTTCGATTGTTCGGATTGTTGGATGCAAAATTAGCCGTCCTGCTAACTCCAAAGCATATTTACATCTATATTTTAAACTGATGTTGTTTTTTTTGTTTGTTTCTTAAATAGAAAATGAGCTTCTTAATGCCAACATGCAATTTCTGATTGATTGTTAACTCAGCGAGGAGAAAACTGGATCCAGACGGAGTTTTCTTCATTTCTTCAATTCAAATGTTACAGGTTGGAAAAAGCCTCATTCAAGTTTAACTTCAACTACTTTGTCATTCCTTGTTCGGTTTGCTCAAAGTTGTAACAAAAGTCACGATACAGAACTTGTCTGATCTCTAAGCCCTCGGGGGCAACGAAGGAGCCACATGGGGATTTCCTGAAGAGAGAAACTTTCCTCCACAGAAGAGCTTGTTGTTGATGAGTTCAGCTGGTGTTGTGGTGGGAGGTCGGGGTTAGCAGGAGCTCCCCTGCAGACTTCCTCATGACACTAATTAGCAAAAACTGTCACCGTAACAACAGCAAACAAACAGTGAGGTCACAGTTACATTAGTCAGCAGGGAGGCCTCAGACCACACTGAAGCAGCCATCATCTTTTTGTCTGTTTTTGACCTTTAATCCAAAGTTTCTGTAGTGCAACAATCATTTAAACATTTAGTCATTCTCTTTGCCAGAGAAACAGTAACCTCAGCGAGTTTTTAGACTGACTCATGATCCCGAGGTTCAGTCAAATGACAGTATCAGGACCGGATAAAGACATTTTGGAGCCCTAGAAGAGATTGAGATCACCTGAAGGACAATGAGAGTGGAGCGGAGACACCAACTGACAATGATAGTGGTGCGGACGTTCAGAGACACCGGTGGAGACACCGGCGGACACTGGCAGAGCGGACACTGGCAGAGCGGACACTAGCAGAGCGGACACTGGCGGAGACACTGGCGGAGATTGAGAGCAAGCAGACATTTGGAGAAATTCTGAGATACGTCCCAAAATCTTTCATATGTCAAAAAAATCCTTGAAATGACCTAAAATCCTTAAAACGTCCTAAAATCCTACAAAATAAAATGTAGAAACATGTCCGGGGCTGCTGTGACTGGCCCCTGGCCTCCTGTAAATTTGCAGAAGTGGTCCCCAAACAAAGCAGGATGAGTATTTGTACAAAAGGCCTCACCTGATGAATTCGTCAAGTTCGACGAGTTACATTCACTGTGTAATAAATTGTCATATTTTGGTAAAAGTGAAGATAATGCTTTTCTTCAGCATCTTGGAGATGCCATCACGTTACTTCCACAACAACAAGCAGCCGGCCTTCATCACTCAGTCGTTGCCTATGGTTACCAGCTCGAGATTGCATCACCGTCTCTCTTAAATTCGTGACAGAGGTCGGGGTCCTCTTGTGGAGGGTCGGCCGGTGAGTGTTTGCTGTCTGGAGGCACAGCAGGAGAATTACAGGTAAACTGAAATGTTTCAGTGTTTGAATCACTGCACTGTCACATCTCTGCTCTGTGATGTCCTGTTTCTGGTCTGAAAAGACATTTTTCTTCTTCTCTGATTTGTTTCAGTCTAATGGAAAACTACACGCTCAACAGCGTCACCCTCCACATGGAGGGCTTAACGTTCACAGAGGTTTCAGTGTACCCCGTCTTTATCTTTTTCTTCCTCTGCTACCTCTTGATTTTGGTGGTGAATGTCGGCATTATGGCCCTGATTTTCATTGACAAAAGCCTCCATCAGCCCATGTATCTCCTCTTCTGCAACCTGACAGTTAACGACATCGTCGGGAACTCTTACTTGGTTCCTCGTCTGCTGATCGACATGATGAGGCCTCCCGCCTCCCGCCTCATCAGTTACTATGAGTGTGTTTGCCAGGCTCTCTGCTCGCACATATTCGGCACCACGTCCCACACCGTGCTCATGATTATGGCGTTTGACAGATACGTGGCCATCTGTGACCCGCTGCGTTACCCTTCAATAATGACCAACAGGATGGTGATCAAGCTGACGGCGTCCGCCTGGGGAGTGGCGTTTGTTTTGGTCGGGATTCTGCTGGGTTTGACCATACGGCTGAACCGGTGCAGGACTCTGATCACAAACCCTTACTGTGACAACGCCTCGCTGTTTAAGCTGTCCTGTGAGAGCGTGTTCATTAATAATGTTTACGGCCTCACCTTCACCGTCGTCTTACTCGGCTCCTCTATCGGCTCGATGGTCCTCACCTACACTAAGATCACAGTCGTCTGTCTCACCAGTAAGAACAAGTCTTTGAACAGCAAAGCTCTGAAGACCTGCAGCACTCACCTCTTTGTGTATCTGATTTTGTTCTTCAGCGGCATGCTCACTATCGCCCTGCACCGCTTCCCCCAGCACTCAGACTTCAGAAAACTCTCCGCGATTATGTTTCATATCGTCCCTGGAAGCCTGAACCCCATCATCTACGGAGTCCAGTCCAAAGAGATACGAAAATTCATGTCACAGTTTTTCCAGTCCGGAAAGGTTTTGCCATCATTGTGATGCAAACAAAATAAATGAAACACCATCATAACAAAGGTATGACTGTCCAGCTAAGTCTGTGTGATTCTGGTTAAAAGTCTCTTATTAATTAACTGATGCATTTTGACTAAGTGGTCGGATCCCTGATGAAGACTCTCATTGGTCTATCCATGAAATAAAAAAAATGGTTTTTAATCACAATCAGTCAATGCTCTTTATCCTTATGTGACTTTTTGCCCTATCCTGGAAGAGCACTTGGTTTTAACACTTTACACCTCCTGTCTTGACTCTCTCTGTAATATTATTGTGTTTTTCTTTTCTTTCTCATTTTTAATCATGAAATTGACATGGATGGGTCTGTAACAAATTCATGTAAAAATACTGCCAGGATGAAACAGTAATGTAGTATTTTGAGGGTCTTTGGGGGCAAATTCTTACAGTGATGTTCAGGTTCGACACTGTAAAGTTGTGCTAAGATTCTGGCAACGTCAATCAGCAGAGATCGACACTAACAAACTGCTGCAAAAATATGGCAGAACTCTTACAATTATGTATAGGTTTTTTTAAAAATCTGTACGAAATTGTAAATCTTGATGCTTTTTGGCGCCAATATTACACTGCAAACCTCAAAATCTCCTGCAGAATACTGTAATACATTTAACTGTAATATGATGTTGGAGTACTTCATGGTATTGGCACTGTAAAATCACAGCAGGGTCCTGGTAACTACAGCTCCAATAGCAGTTTTTCTGTTATTTTCCAATGTTTAAAACTTTTAATCATGAAATTGACATAAATAGGTCTAGTTTGTATTAAGTAATTAAATATCAGAATATTTTCCTCGTCACTCAGTCAGTCTATACCCATGATGAATATGGCATATAAATGTTTAAGATGTTTATTTGTGTTTATATATAAAAATAGTCTTTTACTTGATTTTGGGGGGAAGTCCACTGTGTTTTTCTCCTGTAACATCAGTTTTACTTCTATGATCTGTTTGCTATTTTAAAAAAAAGAACATTAAAAACACTAGTCTGTTTATTTGACGCAGACGAGATTATTTTAACAGTCTGCTGCATTCATTTGTGTTACATGTGTTAATGGTATGCCTACAGAGATTCAATAATATAATAAATAGATATAAATAAGAAATAATATGTCATGTGTATTTATTATCACTTTTATTATTATGACCTTATTTTAAAAAAGTTTGGATGCTGTTAAAAGAACGATAAAACAATTTGCAATTTCCCACCATCACAGATGCTTTGAGCTGGTAACAATCTGGTGTTCTTCCCCTTCAGCCCGAGGACATAATGTCCATGATTTCCAAAAAAAATCTCAAATGTGACTCTATCTTGAAAAATAAATAAATAAATAAATAAGGTGTGTGTGTGTATATATATATATAATAAAACCGTATTTCTGTTAATGTTCTGGATACACTGATTCCTGTACCTTTCTCATGTTTCTGCAGTGAACATTCAGCACCGTGCTTTTATATTAAAAAAAATCAATAAAACTGATTTTGACTGAAATAGGCCAAAACTTTGAAGAAAGAAGAACTGGCAAAATATTTCCTTTAAAAAAAAAGATTGCAGAAGATTTTTCAAGAAATAAAAACTGACCTCACTAATTAAAAAAAAAACTATATATATATATATATATATATATATATATATATATATATGTATATATAAAGAATCACCATTTTTTATAAGAATGTTTATTAGGGCCGCTCTGTATGTGACTGTCATCACTGTGGACGCTCTGGTGATGCTGAGTCACTGGTTGCTAGGTGACGGATGACCTGCGAGCGCGTGAGGCTGAAGGCCTCTGGCGCTCTGAATAAAAGTGTTGCAGATGTTTCAGCTCTGGTTTGGGGTGGAGGGGGTTCACGCTGCAGCCAGGTAATGTTAAAAACACACAGTATCCTCGGCAGCTGCAAACACATCGTGTGGAAATATAACTTCACAATGTTTGGCTACTTTTTTTCACAGCAGGAAGAGAAATGTGGACCGAATTATTCTTTCTTTGCTCTAACAGAACGATTCAGTCTGCTCTTAGAAAAATCAAATGTTAATAAGCTTTTAAATTCACTTTCATGGCTCCTGCTTTTTTCAAACTTTTGCTCTCAGTGTTGCTGACAAATGACTCCATATTCTTAACTCTTGCACACTGTAAAAAAATGCTGTAAAATATTGCCAAATTCTAACAGTAAAGTTTTTTCAAAATACAGTAAGTCTTTACAGTATTAAAAAAATGTCTACGTTTAGCCGTAAATTTTTTACAGAAATTTATCAGATTTATGCAGATGAAATGTAGTTTCCATTATTTTACAGTGTCAGTAATAAATTACTTCAACAGTAAATTACTGTAAATTTATTACAGTATTCTACAGTAGAATTTGAGGTTTGCAGCAGTAATATTGGCTCCATAAAACCATCAGGATTTATAGTGTTTTACTGTATTTAAAAAACAGGACTGTACATTACTGAACTGTTACTGTACATTTGTTCGTCTGATTTCTGCTGAATAAAATGTTGCTGCCGGCTTCATCGTTATTTTACGTTATCAACATCAACAGTAGTGAAAATATCTGATTTTTGGCTAATTTTACGAAATGTAAAAATCACTGAACTCCCACTGCTCATGCTGCTCATATTTTTACATAAACTTCACGTTTTATTATCTTGTGTGAATTTTTATCTCATGTTGTTATTTTAGGAAGCAGTTTAACATCAGGTGAGGGACCAACAATAAAAATTAGCCGGATTAATGTTCACTGTCCACGTTTAAATAAATAAATTACAAATTACAAATAACAAATAATTACAAATCTTGATGCTTTTTGGAGCTAATATTACTGCTGTAAAAATCAGCCAAATTTAACAGTAACACGACAGTTTGAAACGAAAATCCAGTAAAGTTTTAATGCTTTCTGGGACCTTTTTGTAAACTTTAAATCTTCTGTAGAACACTTTAATAATTAAGTTTGAATTAGTTGCTTTAATAATGCAATAAGACTACAGTGCTGAGCTTATTTACAGTATTGACACTGTAAAATAATGGTAAAGTGGCATTAAAGCTGCCAGCAGCTTATTGTAGTTTTGCAGGAACGTTTTTTAATCTTTGTTTCTGAAATGTTTCACCACCAATTTGTAACTTTTATGACTTTTTCTGCAGAGCTCTGCTCTCTCCGAAGTAAATCTGTTTATCTCACTGAGCGGAGCTCGTTGGGATCATTTCATGTAAAAGCTAAAAACAGTCAGCAGTGAGATTCAGCCAGTGAGGAAACAAAATAATTAATGACACTGATGAAGAAACTGTAAATCTGAGGCCAGCAGCCACATATACGTTTCTAGAATTTTTCTGAATTTGGAAAAAATAAATAAATAAATTCCCTTAATTTTTCTGCTGCATCTACCTGGAACATCTCACGACATTCAAACTCACACATTCGTTACTACGAACCAGTTTCACGCCGTGAATACCAGTTACTCTGCTTTGACCCCAACTGTTTTTAACTGTTTTGAATTAATTAATTTTAGGACACTAATATGACTCTACGATGTTTCTAGGACTTTCAGGACATTCCTAGTATTTTAGGACATTATTCATAGGACATATCACGTACCTCGCAGCGTCACGTGACCTCGAAAAGACTAAAAAGGCAGTTTGGACAAATGTGTCTTCCTCATGGTGAAAAACTTTTTTGTCATTAATGGGAGATTTTCCTAAATTTGTGCGTTTTCATTAGTTGTATTTTACATTCTCAATTTGCGCATTTTGAGGGTTAATGGAAACTTAAACTCTGTTTTTGCAGTCTTAAACAAATATATGGAGAACCAGACGTTCCGTGAGGACGTCCTGCTCCTGGAGGGGTTAAAGGTCTCCCAGCGGTCCAGCGTCCCCGCCTTCGTCCTCCTCCTCCTCGTCTACGTCTTTGTGATGTTGACAAACATCAGTTTGGTCGTCCTGATCTTCACGAGCAGGACTCTCCGACAGCCCATGTATCTGCTCTCCTGCAACTTGAGCGTGAATGACATTATTGGCGCCACAAGTGTCACGCCGTACGTACTCAGACATGTTTTCACGCCACATTCAGAGCGGTACATTCGTTACACGGACTGTGTGGTTCAGGCCTTCTGTATTCACCTCTACGCCAACGCCTCGCACACCGTGCTCATGATCATGGCCTTCGACCGCTGCGTGGCCATCTGCAACCCCCTGCGGTACGCCACCGTCATGACCAACAGGAAGGTGGTGACGCTGTCGGTGGCGGCCTGGGCGGCGGCCTTCGTCGGTGTCACCGTCCTCCTGGGCCTCAGCATGCGGCTGACTCGCTGCAGGCGGGTTATCCCCAACCCGTACTGTGACAACGCCTCCTTGTTCAACCTCTCCTGTGAGAGCGTCCTCATCAGCAACGTCTACGGCCTCGTCTTCACCGCGGTCATCCTGGGCTCCTCCATCGTCAGCATCACGCTCACCTACCTGAGGATCGCCGCCGTGTGCGTGCGCAGTAAAAACAAGGCGATGAACCGCCGGGCGCTGCAGACGTGCTCCACTCACCTGGCCGTGTACGTCTTCCTGCTGGCGTCCTGCTTCATCGTCGTGATCCTGCACCGCTTCCCGAAGCTGGTGGACCACAGGAAGGTGGCGGCGCTCGTAATTCAGGTGAATCTTCCTGCGTTCAACACCGTCATCTACGGGCTGCAGCTGAGAGAGATCAGGAAGAGGATCATCGCTGTGTTTCACAGCAGGAAAGTAGCTCAAATCAAATAAAATGACCCAAAGTTTGCTCAGACTGTTGAGCAAAATCTGAAAATATCTGATGAAATCATTTCTGCAGGAATCATGTTGGACTTTAACCCCGTCACCACAACTACTGCTGGCTTTGATCGATGATATTACGTCTGTACATCGAGGATGTGCCGACAGTCGTTACCATGTGGTCATGTTTAGGCTTAAAACGTGGTTATAGTCACGAAAAAGTCGTGTTTTAGCTGAAAATATCCACAAAAGCTGCAGACGGGTCGCTGCAAAACACACAGATTTAGTGGCTGCTGGAAACACTCGTACTCAGGCCCTCTTTGACTTTTTATATGTGTTAAGACTGAAATATATTTAAAAGGTTAAATCACGTGTTTATGTTATCTTTCATGAATAAATTTATAAATGATTAAATTAATGTAATATAATATAAAACAATAATAACATTTCTAATTCAGATTCAAATCCTAAAATCCTCGAAATATTCTGAGATCCAAGAAATCAGAGTCAGTTTATTTTCCACATTGGAAAGCGGTTACAAGAGCTCAGACATGTAAAACAATTAAAACAAGATTTAAGTTAAAAGACCAGGATAAAAAAAAAGTAAAATAGTAAAAAGTAATAATAATAATGATATATACATAATATAAGTGCTGACGTGTGGACAGACAGACGATCACCTGGCACAAAACGCCTCAGGCTAACTATCGCCTGACGCACGAAGCAGGAAATAAAGTGCAGCATTTAAGAAATAAAGTGTGTAAAAAATAAAATCCACAAATATCCGAAAATCCAAGAAATGTTAAAAAATTTCAAGAAATGCCTTAAATACCTCGAAATGTCCTTAAATCCTTAAAACATCCTAAAATCTAGAAACATGTATGGAGCTGCTGCAAGTGGCCTCGTGTCATCTTGAAAAAGTGGCTCCTGAGCAAAGTCGGGAGTTGTGGGGAGGTTCTCAGTACCTGGAGGTTTTGAGGTTTTGGAGGTTTTGAGGTTTTGGAGGTTTGGAGTTTTGGAGGTTTTGAGGTTTTGGAGGTTTTGGAGTTTTGGAGGTTTTGGAGGTTTTGAGGTTTGGAGGTTTGGGGTTTTGGAGGTTTTGAGGTTTTGGAGGTTTGGAGTTTTGGAGGTTTTGAGGTTTTGGAGGTTTGGAGTTTTGGAGGTTTTGAGGTTTTGAGGTTTTGGAGGTTTTGGAGTGAGGGACGTCCTGCGGGGCCGTCCTTGTGGGTTTCCTGTGCTGAAGCCTGACAGGCTCGGAGTTGCGTCTTCTGTCACAGAGTCCTGTCTCGTCCTCCGTGCGGGTCTGTGGACTCCTCAGATTTGTACTTCACTACAGTTCCTGAGTACATGTACTCAGTTACATTCAGCTGTGCTCAGCTCAGCTGTGGGATCAGTCCATCCAGCATCGCTTATCTCTTTAGCCCTGAAATGTATGAATCCCTCATGTTTACTCTAAAACAAGGTCCACATTTTTTATATGTTCCTCAAATACAAAACGTATCTTTCTTTGTGTTGGACGACAATTTGTGGCCTTTGAAAGCGAGATGTTTTTCTCTTATCTTGGTCGGAGCGCTCTCGACCACACGTAGTTTTCTCCTGTACGCAGAGAAAAGCAAAAATAAGAAAACACTGGAGAATCCCAAAAATCACTGGGTACTACCAAAATGAAAAGTAAGAAAAAAGTAGTTCTTATATAGTTTGTGGTATGAGGCCCGATGTTTCAGCATCGAAGGATTACAGCGTCTGAACCACCAGCAGGTGTCAGGCCTCCTCCAGCCCACATCCACAACACGTTAGGCGGTCCGTGTGGGCGGATAAGTAACCGACATACGTGGTTATGACACTCTGAAGCTCAGTATCAATGGTCGCCAGGCAACGGTTGACCTGTCAACACGTGATGCTCCGAATAAAAGTGTGTATGCTTTCATTTCTGGGAGGGAGGTGTGTGTCAGCGCCGCGTCCTCAGCGGCTGCATCACTCTGTGACCCTCTAAACCTGACCCCTTTTAATGCTGACCAACTTTACAGCATTTTTCTGCTTTTTATGAGTTTTACGGCGTGATTCTGTGGTTTATGAGTTTTGCAGCATGTTGCGGGTCGAGTGTGTCCCCTCAATTACTGCAGCAGCTTAAAAAAAATCGAAAAAAAGATCAAATCTTCTGCTACACACAAACTTTGTCCTAACTCACCTTACAGCTTTCTGAAATGGTTGGTTTTGATATTTTATATAAATATTTGTCATGTTTTTGTGTCTCTCTCAGCGTTGAAAAAACCCTCGACTGAACAGTTTGTGTCGAGGTCACACCGATTGTAACTTAAGTTCTGTGTTGAACTGCATCCACTTTTATTCTGATGTGATTTGCAGGATTTGTTGTTCGGAGTTTTTTGGTTAAATGTTGTTTTGTATTTTGGTTTTTAAGTGTTTTTATTGAATCAAAGATAACATTTAAAAAATTCAGCATCAATGCATCTGTGTGTTTTGGAAGAACGAACTGTCTTCAGATGAGGTTCCTTCTATTTTTTACACTTTAAATGTGTTTTTCTGACCTGATTTAATGACAGAAGATGTCAAACGCTGCATTACATTTATCAAAAGCATGTTGACTCTGGCAGTGTTTCAGCAGGAACAGTCTTCTTTTGTAGAAATGACTGACGTTTAAGTGGGAATCTTCAAAAAATATTATAAGTGAGGAGAAGATTATTTTGTTTTTGTTGTTAAAGTGGATTAACCCTCTAAAAAATTAGGCTGAAACACTGAACGACAAAGTGTACGCAGACTTAATATGCCGGATGTCTTTAAGGGAAATTTAGAATAACAACTCCTCTGCATAACAAAATTCAGTGTCAACGTACAGCATATTGTTGGCATTTTAATGTGGAAATACTGAAATTATGTGTCAAAGAACTGCATGTTATTGTCCTTTTAATGTGAAGATATTTTTTATTTTTCTTTGTAAAATTACAGAATATTATTGTAATTGTTATGTGGAACTATTTATGATATGTGTAAAATAAGAGTTTATATTTTTAATTTAGAGATATTTACACTTATTACAGCCTAAAATTGTAATGGTAGTGTTAAAAGAGCTAAATTCTGAGTGTAAAAATTACAGCATATCGTTTCAGTTTGGAAATATTTAAGCTCTACGTCAAATTAGAGCACATCATTGTAATTGTTATTTTGGAAATATCAAGATGTGTCAAAATACAACATGTTATATTTTCATTGTGAAAAAGTTCCATATTTCTGTGTCAAATAACATCATATTATTGTAATAATATGTGGAAATATTCATAGTTTGTGTCAAATTCACATTGACAAATCTGTGTGAAATTGCATCCCATTACTGTAATTTGGATTTATTTTTTAAAGCGTCACAGTGAACTCCTGTTGTCTTTCTGGACCTTTAACTGAATAACTCTGGCCAAAAGCCTTCAGAGGAGAAATGGACAACAGCACATTTGTTGGGGACATTCTCATCCTGGAGGGGTTAAAGGTCACCTCCCGGTCCTTCATCCCCGCCTTCATCCTCCTCCTGATCGTTTACGTCTTCATCGTGGTGTCGAACGTCGGCCTGGTGGTGCTGATCTCCAGGAGCAGGAGCCTCCAGCAGCCCATGTACCTGCTCCTCTGCAACATGAGCATTAACGATGTTTTCGGCGCCACCGTCGTCGTGCCTCACATCCTCAGAGATCTTCTGACGTCAGACTCGGAGCGCCACATTCACTTCACCCACTGCGCCGTTCAGGCTTTCTGCGTTCACCTGCACGCCAGCGCCTCTCACACCGTGCTCATGATCATGGCCTTCGACCGCTACGTGGCCATCTGCAACCCCCTGCGGTACGCCACCATCATGACCAACAGGAAGGTGGTGGCGCTGACGGCGACGGCGTGGGGAACCGCCTTCGTTCTTGTGGTGATCCTCGTGGGCCTCAGCGTCCGCCTGTCGCGCTGCAGGTGGATTATATTCAACCCGTTTTGCGACAACGCCTCCTTGTTCAAACTGTCCTGCGAGAGCGTCCTCATCAACAACATCTACGGCCTCGGCTACACCGTGCTCCTGCTGGGCTCCTCCATCGGGAGCGTCACGCTCACCTACCTGAGGATCGCCATCGTGTGTCTGAGCAGCAAGAACAAGGTGCTGAACAGCCGAGCGCTGCAGACCTGCGCCACTCACCTGGCCGTCTACGTCATCATCCTGCTGGTGTCCGGCTTCATCATCGTCATCCTGCACCGCTTTCCACAACTGGCGGATCACAGGAAGGTGGCAGCCGTCCTGGGACACGTCTTCCTGCCGGCCCTGAACGCCGTTATCTACGGGCTGCAAATCAAAGAGGTTCGACAGACGATCACGGCTCTGTTGTGATGTCAGGTGACCAACACGAAATGCAAACCTCAATTTGAAGCAGAAATATGACGACGGATGATGCTGATATTCTGGGTTTAAGTTAGTTTATTAACATCATCATCAACTTGACTTTACCTATTTTCTTATTGATCAATGCATAAGAGCTGCACATACTATTTTTATTATATATATATATATATATATATATATGTGTGTGTGTGTGTGTGTATTTACTTTGACAAGAAGTATTAAAAGATTTATGGACAACTTTTCATCATGAATCCATCTCTGTCTTTTAAAATGTTTTCATTCCTATAAACTCACAAGAGATATTTTACTTAAAAATAACTACGTCAGATTTGAAGTAACGAGGCTGAGGTGTTCTCATTACAAATACAATGAAAGCCCAACACGTCATTCCAACTCGTCACATGTTGCTGCTTTGTGAGTGGACTTCTGCATCTACATGTTACGCTCACGGTATCCTTCTGCGTCTACATGTTACGCTCACGGTATCCTTCTGCGTCTATGTTACGCTCACGGTATCCTTCTGCGCTCTCAGTATCCTTCTGCGTCTGCTGTTGACGTTCCAGGATGCTGCTACCGTGATGTCAACATGAGCACATCAGCACATTCAGACAGGAGGTAAACACCAGACTCCTGCATGAAAGTTCAGGGTTTGTTTCAACCAAGGGTGCGTTGGCGTCAAGAGCTTACACTGAAATCCCTGCAAAAGCAACAATGACAATGGACTGGAACGTCATGAAACCAAGCATCAGTTTTGGGCTCTGACAAATTAAGTGCTAAAAGCTGCAGAGCCTCTAATCTCCACTTGAGGCTGGCTCCGACAGCAAGTCAATCTAACACGTTCTTATCCCAACCTGTAACATGATGCGGTTTGATGGTTTTAGGTATCCCTCTGCATCAGCTGTTAGCACTGCAGGATGCCGTTACCGTGATGTCAACTAATGCACATGGTGGGATGACGCAGCACGCAGGTAATTTTCTTGTCATATTATTATCTTTTAAAACAAATTTTCATGGGATTTTCTTGCATTTTTTAAAACTTTTTTTCATCTATTATTGCTCTTTGCCTTGTTCCCATGTTTTCAAAAGAGGTCAAGCCAGTTTACGCGGGTTTTAAAGGGTTAATCACAGAGCTATTTCAGGCAACCACCAAAATCACGCTGACTTTGATCGAGGGAGCAGGAAGTGCTGACATGCTGGTTTCTGGGTTTTAGGACTCTTTCCTGAAGGACTCTACAGAGCAAATCCAACAGAGAATATCTGCACGGCTTGGTGATTTTTTTGTGTGTGTAATAATAATAATAATAATAATAATAAATGTTGAAACTAGCATTATAGAAGCTCAGACGACATAAACAGGGCTGTCCATCAAAGGTTGAGAAGTCTGTCTCCAGGTAACGGCTGTCAGGTCGGTAATCTCTCTTACAAAAGGCGTCGGCGTGTCTCTGGTCTCGGTGGAGGAGGTTCGTGTCGACAGGTGAGCGTGGCACACACTCGTCCTCTAAAGCCTGATGATGGTGTTTGTTTACTGAATGCTGCCGATCATGTTTGAATCTTCTCTTCTTGTTAATATTTGAAAGACAGAAACCATCTTACATTCTTTCATCTTACACGAGTTTGTGCTATAAATCTATAACATTTTGAGTTTCTGTGATTTGTTTATTTCAGTTCGCTGAACATGAATGTCTTCATTTATTACTATGTGCAGCACATGCTGTGATTTGCTTTTCTGTTAACACTTCAAAAGGTTTTTCTAAAATTGGAAAAGAGTTAAAAGAAATTGGCAAATGAAACTGAAACGAGAAATTTAGCCTTTAGTCAAATCTCGTCATGTTTTCAAGTATTTAAATTTAAACGAGGCAGTGCTGTGTTTCCTGATGACGTGTGAGCCGTTTCTGAATTTTGAGCAGCAGTTTTATTGAGCCATGTACCACTGAAAGTCTGCAGACTTTTATTATTAAATTTCTGCATCTTATTTATGTATCATTTTACAATTTGTAATGCGTAGAGGTTTTATTTGACTATGATCATAAAATTGTTGTAGGTTTCAGTGTCGTTATCATTTTTTTATGTTTCGATTTTGTTGTGTGAAGTCATCAAAGTTTGAATTGGCAGAAATATATTGAACCCTGAATCATTAAATCTTATTTATTTTGAATGAAAATCAGCAGACGGACTCTGAGCTATGAAGAGCTGTAAAGAGATCAGACCTACGTTCTTCTAAAATACCTCTGAATTCTGCGGTTTAAGACATTTTTTCTTTTAGTCGGCTGCTGATTGATTGATTGTTCTTACTGAATTTATACTAAAAATCAGACTAACATTTATTCTATGAAAATAAAAGCTGCCATGTCCATTTTAATTGTATTAATGTATGCTATTTAATGTTTATTTAAACAGGTAATCTCTTTCTGACATTTTTAAGACACACTCGGCGAAGACAGAAAACCAAACAACACACTGTAAAGTTACAAACAGGAGATTTACTTTGAGGCTATTCAACTTTGCACTAAATCATTAAAACTGCTTTCCCATCCTCAACGTTTACCCCACATATTGTCTGCCACATTCTGAAATATCAGTTTCCCAAAAAATTGGATTTGATGATTTTATTATTTGTCCTGGGCCTCCACAATACGCCTTTACTTTAAAAGTAGTGTTCTTAGAGGTAAAAATATATACAGCATGTTATGATTACATAATTAAAAAAATAAGGTTACTAATTTTCAGTTTGGGAAAGTAAAGTAAAGTATTTTAGGTTTAAGAAAGTGAGGTTATGAATTTTAGGGTTTGGTGAAGAAACACAGTACTTTCCGTATTTTAGGTCAGGGAACATCAAGTATTTTAGATGTAGGAAAATGAAATATTTTAGGTGTAAAAAGGTAAAGTATTTTAGGTGTAGGAAGGTAAAGTATTTTAGGTGAAGGAGGTAAAGTATTTTAGGTGAAGGAGGTTAAAGTATTTTAGGTGAAGGAGGTTAAAGTATTTTAGGTGAAGGAGGTTAAAGTATTTTAGGTGAAGGAGGTTAAAGTATTTTAGGTGAAGGAGGTTAAAGTATTTTGGGTGAAGAAGGTTAAAGTATTTTAGGTGAAGGAGGTTAAAGTATTTTAGGTGAAGGAAGGTTAAAGTATTTTAGGTGAAGGAGGTTAAAGTATTTTAGGTGAAGGAGGTTAAAGTATTTTAGGGTGAAGGAGTTAAAGTATTTTAGGTGAAGAAGGTTAAAGTATTTTAGGAAGAAGGTTAAAGTATTTTAGGTGAAGAGGTTAAAGTATTTTAGGTGAAGGAGGTTAAAGTATTTTAGGTGTAGAAGGTTAAAGTATTTAAGGTGTAGGAAGTTAAAGTATTTTATCATGAACAGTGCACGAGAACTGTTATCGTCAGCAAGGTTAATTATTGATGTAACTTTTCTGTCTTTCGTCCTCAGTAGCTTTAAATCACCCCCTGCACCATGGAGAACCAGACTCTAAGCACAGATATCCTGCTCCTGGAGGGGTTAAAGGTCAGCCCCCAGTCCTCTGTCCCCGCCTTCGTCCTCCTCCTCCTCATCTACGTCTTCATCATGGTGTCCAACCTCGGCCTGGTGGTCCTGATCTTCATGGATAGGAGCCTCCAGCAGCCCATGTACCTGCTCTTCTGCAACATGAGCATTAACGACGCGTTCGGAGCGACGACCATCATCCCTCGCTTACTGAGCGACGTTTTTGTTCCCGTCACAGAGCGCTACATTCACTACACCAGCTGCGTCATTCAGGCGTTCTGCGCTCACTTCCACGCGAGCTCCACTCACACGGTCCTCATGGTCATGGCCTTCGATCGCTACGTGGCCATCTGCAACCCCCTGCGGTACGCCACCATCATGACCACCTGGATGGTGGTGACGCTGTCGGTGTCGGCGTGGGCGGTGTCTTTGGTTATGGTGGTGATCCTCGTGGGCCTCAGCGTCCGCCTGTCGCGCTGCAGGTGGATTATATTCAACCCGTTTTGCGACAACGCCTCCTTGTTCAAACTGTCCTGCGAGAGCGTCCTCATCAACAACATCTACGGCCTCGGCTACACCGTGCTCCTGCTGGGCTCCTCCATCGGCAGCGTCACGCTCACCTACCTGAGGATCGCCATCGTGTGTCTGAGCAGCAAGAACAAGGTGCTGAACAGCCGAGCGCTGCAGACCTGCGCCACTCACCTGGCCGTCTACGTCATCATGTTTGTGTCAGGCTCCGTCATCATCATCCTCCATCGTTTCCCGCACTTATCGGACTACAGGAAGCTAGCGTCCATCTTGTTCCATGTGGTTCCTCCTGCCATGAACGCAATCATCTACGGACTGCAAATCAAAGCAGTCAGACAAAAAATAATGATTATGTTTAACGGGAATAAAATGAAGGCGTGAGAGGTGAAGTGACTCAGTGCTCAATGAAGTGTAAATAATGTCATTAAAGTATCCGTTCTTACTGAAATGTTAAGTCATGCAGTTAAAAAACTGAATGTTGTGCTTTTTCTTTTCAAATTTATGTCACTTCGTTCTATACATCCGTTCAGTAATAATGTATGAAGAAAATATGATATACATTAAATGTATGTTTAACTAATGAATTTGAGTTTCACTTGTTTCTTAGTTGATAACACAGGCCCGATGGTTCACAGACAAACCAGGCGTCATAACTCGCATTACTCCCTGGAAGTCGCATGTTTCCCAAACCCTTAAGTTTGCAGTTACAGTTTACATCCATGTCTGTGTAAACGTGCTTCACACACACAAGATCTCTATAATCTGCCAGTCTGCACACTTTCAAGGTCAACACCCAAGATCCAGTCAGTTTAGTCCTGAGTCCAAGTGAACGTTTGTGCTACATTTGAAGAAATTCTTTCACGGCATTCCTGAGATATCACAACTCGTTCTAATCCCAAGTCCTCACATGTCAGTGGACTTCCACGTCTACACATTACACTCTGGGTATCCTTCTGCGTCTGCATATTACACTCTTTGTATGCCATATGTCTGCACATTATGCTCTAGGTATCCTTCTGCGGCTTCATATTACATTCTAGGTATCCTGCTTTTACATATTACACTCTAGGTATCGTCTGTGTCTGCATATTACGCTCTAGGTAGCCCTCTGCGTCCCGGCGTTGGTCTCCATGTGCTGTTGTTGCTTAAATATAACCATGCACAGCATCATCCCACCATGTGCTCGTGTTGACATCACGGTAACAGAATCCTGCACCGTCAGTAGCAGATGCAGGATACCAAGAGCGTAACATGTAGACTCAGAAGTCCTCTGACAAAGTGGCAACATGTGACATCTTGATATGAGAACGTGTTGAAAAAGAGGAATACCTGCATTGTGATTTTCCTCATATTGGGGCTAAAAGAAACTCCCTAATAGTAAATAGTGATATAAGTAACTTTGTAATTTGTGTTCCATGTAAACAACATGATATAAATGTATTCAAAATCAGACTAACACTGAGACAGACTAACACTCTGGGGGATGTAGGTGTACTTGCACATAATGTGCATCAACTTCTGTGAATAACACAACACAATTCATACAAGTGAAACTTAAAAACATGATTACATCATTTGGGTATGGAGAGATAAAGCCCTCCTGCTCCTCCAGGAGCACCACAGCCGCTCAGCCATGGTTTAAAAAGTGTCTGCAGTCTGACCTCTGGTCCAACAGGAGGAGGCTCACATCAATGGAGGTAAAACCGACACACACTCACACACACAGTCAATGATTCACACTGGTTTGTCATGTTAAAACTCAACAGTGAAATATAAAATGACAGAAAAAAATGATCAGTCAAATTGCAATTTGTTATAAATAAATAAAAAATTATATAATCGAAGCATGGTGACATTGGCTTTAGAGTTAATTTTTTTATTATTTGTTCACCAAAATCAGCACAGATCTGTTTTGTTTCGCTGAGAAGGCAGTCCACATAAAAATACTAAAAACATTTCATTTTTGTTTTCTGCTGCTGCTTTCAGTTATCTTGGGAGAGATTTCTGTTCACTTAAGTCAAATATTTATCAATTTCTTACATTCCAGCTTTCTCATTTTATACCTGTCTTAGACTTGTTATTATTCTCTGTTTTACAATTCCTTAATGCCATTATTTATAATGTCATTATTTTAACAGTAATTAAATGTCTGTGTATAACTTTCTTTTGCACTTTGTCTCTGTACAGCAGCCTGAAATCTTTTTCGAAGTAAAGCTTGTGACTTCAGTGTTTTTTTTTAATTATCAGGAAATTAGTTAAAACTACAAGTAAATTTCCTGAAAATTAGTAGAAAAATGAATAAATATCTATGTAAAAAAATATGCAGTTGTAATTGTTATATAGTTTCCCCTTGCCATTCTTCTCTTTTTCCTAGACATTTTTCCTTAGCTTTTTAAATATCATTTTCCAAATCTACTAATTTCTTGCCGTTTGCAGAACATTTTTTACCGAGATGCTCATAACCTTTTTCCCACCTTTTGAAAGAAATCCCATCAATTTGCTGAGTGTTGAACGGTTTAAATGTTATGAAAGCAGCACAGGAAAAATACAGCGTCTCTTCCAACATGCCTAGAGCGTAAATGTAGACGCAGAAGTCCACTGCAAAGCTGTGAAATGTGACTTTGGATGAGAACATGCTGTGTCCACTGGCTTCCTGTTGGTTTTAAATTTGACTTTAAGATTTTATTGCTGGTTTTTAAGACATTTTATAGCACTGAGGTCAATCGTTCAGATGCTCCTGGATGTTTCCAGACACAAAAACATGGTTGATGTGGCCCCTGAACTTTGGAACAACTCATGTACTGAAATAAAAACTGCTCCGACATTAGAAACCCGAAAGTTGCTGCTGAAGACCCGCCTCCTCTCGCTGGATCTATCTGAGCCGACAACTTGACTTCATCTTCTGTCGTTCTCAAATTTGTTCTCGTTTGTTTTTTTGTTCTTGTTGTGTTTGCTTCAGTATTCATCCGTATTTTGTTGCTCTGAAAAGAAAAGTAGGTTTGGCTTGACTTGTAAGTTTTCATCCTCTCTGCAGAATGGAAAACCAAACTTTCAATATGGATATCTTACAGCTGGAGGGGTTAAAGGTCAGCCCCCAGTCCTCCGTCCCCGCCTTTATCCTCCTCCTCCTCATCTACGTCTTCATCGTGGTGTCCAACCTCGGCCTGGTGGTCCTGATCTTCATGGAGAGGAGCCTCCAGCAGCCCATGTACCTGCTCTTCTGCAACATGAGCATTAACGACATCTTCGGGGCGACGACCATCATCCCTCGCTTACTGAGCGACGTTTTTGTTCCCATGACGCAGCGCTACATTCATTATTACGAGTGCGTTATTCAGGCGTTCTGCGCTCATTTTCATGGCGGCACCTCGCACACGATACTCATGGTCATGGCCTTCGACCGCTACGTGGCCATCTGCAACCCCCTGCGGTACGCCACCATCATGACCACGAGGATGGTGGTGACGTTGTCAGTGTCAGCGTGGGCGATAATGTTCCTTCTGGTCGCAGTTGCGGTGAGCCTCAGTGTCCGCCTGTCGCGCTGCCGGCACTGGGTCAACAACCCGTTCTGCGACAACCCCTCCTTGTTCAAACTGTCATGTGAAAACATCATCGTCAATCACGTTTACGGCCTCGGCAGCGCCGCCGTCACCATGGGGGCCTCCCTCGGCAGTGTCTTACTCACCTACCTGAGGATTGCCATCGTGTGTTTAAGCAGTAAGAGTGAAGTGCTGAACAGCCGTGCCCTGCAAACCTGTGCCACTCACCTGGCCGTGTACATCCTCATGCTCGTGTCAGGCCTAATCATCATCCTCCTCCATCGCTTCCCTCCGTTATCAGACTACAGAAAGCTGGCGTCCATCTTGTTCCATGTGATGCCTCCCTCCATGAACGCCATCATCTACGGACTGCAAATCAAAGCGGTTAGACAAAAAATCATGATTATACTTACAAAGAAAATGTAAATAAATGCGGATGAAGTGTGGCGACACTTGGTAGAGCTGATACAAAGTATCCTGTCTGGTCTCTCAGTCAACAGATGGGTTCCAATCGATGCGTCTGTTCTGGATCTTGGTCCAGGCTTAAAAAAAAGTCCTGTGACTACAAATCGCCAAACTCTCTCCTCGCTCTTGTTTTATTCCCAATGTGTAGGATGTGGAGGGAGCAGGATTTTCTATTTTAGCAGACTGATGTTCCCCTTGATCTTAAGACACGCTGAAAGAAATGAGTAGGACTGCATCCGGTTTCCAGACTCGGCATGAAAGAAGCCCCAGAACCAGGCAAAACAAACCGGCCCGATTCCAGCTGCTGACACTGCCTTCACTGTGCAGCCGTATCGGAGAATGTGCGCCCTCCAGCACGGCGGCCGTGTCAGAGAATAGCTGTGTCCCAATTCAGGGTCTGCATCCTTCGGAGGACGCAGCCTACGCGGTCTACGGTCTACTCCTTCGGAGGCACCTCCGAAGGAGTCGCCTCTGAAGGCCGCATTAACGGTTGTTAATTGGGACAGTCTAGCCTTCAGAGGATTTCCTGGTTGTGTCACCAGATGTTCCCGCCCTTACCCCCACGACAGTTTATTCCTGCCGTCAAGGCTCGCCAGAGAGAGAGAGGGGGAGAGGGAGAGAAAAAGAGAGAGAGGCCGAGAGAGGGGGAGAGGGAGGGAGGGAGGAAGAGAGAGGGGGGGGCACTAAAGCGAAGAAATTATTTTATTTTTAAAATTTTATTTTTAAAATTTACTTTTTATTTAAATTTTGCTGGAGGAGGAGGACAAGTGCCTCTGTCCGCGTCGGAAGCTGATTTTTCGCGCAGTAGAGCCTCCGTCAGTGGGCGGAGCTCTCCTCTGCTGTGGGCGGAGCTCTCCTCTGCTGTGGGCGGAGCTCTCCTCTGCTGTGGGCGGAGCTCTCCTCTGCTGCGGGCAGCACAGCGGGGCAGCTAGGTGGCTACTGTTAGCATTACTAACGTCACGTATTATGAATGAAATTATGAGATTTTAATGTCCCTCTAAGTTTAACATATCTGGCGTTTGATTTTCAAATGAGTAAAAACCCACATTAAGTTAAGTCTCCACTCTGTGCCGCCATTATTTTTGAAGATCGCGGGCGCGCAAGGAATCTTGGGAAATGGAAGGCCGCGAAGGATAGTAGCGATGTGTCCTCCAAACAGAGGGAAGAGGAGGCCGCATTTGTGGGCTGCGAAAGGAGGAGCCTTCGAATTGTGACCAAATGGGACAGCCTTCGCGCAGCGCTGTGACGTAATCGGCCTTCGAATGCAGCCTCCGAAGGATGCAGACCCTGAATTGGGACACAGCTACAGTGCGCCCTCCGGCACGGCGGCCGTGTCAGAGAGTGCTAATAAAAAAAAGAATGAAAGTTCATGTTCTGCCCATGTAATAAGCACTAATTTTAATAATAATAATTAATATTTATGTAAGAATTTTTCAGTGTTTTGTTTTCATCTGTATTTGTTTTTCATTTTACGTTTCATGTTAAGCATCCTTGAGTACTAGCTCACTAAATATTTTTAAGATAAAAAATTCCTTTTTCACTTTAGCCTTTAACTCGCACCAACTTAACTGCTTTGCATTCTGCTTCGCGAACCTCTTTAAAATGTATTTTCTTTAATTTCATGCATTTTATACACTATTTTTAGCTTTATTTTTATTAATATTGCCAATGTCAATTTTTATCCTTAATTTATTCCAGTTTTACCAGTATCATAAACTGTTTGTTTTTTTTAAAAAGGATCCTAAAGCTATTTCATGCTACCAAAAGTGAAAACACACATGCAGCATGGTTTGTACCCATCAGTCTGACGGATGCTACCTGAAGTTCGGGGGAGATGGAGGTCAGAGGAGCTGTGAGGAGGTTTCAGGCTGTGAGACTGGGCGGTAAATTAAGAACGAAGTTGTAGCTGACTCGAAACATCGACTCCTCACCGGCTCCACGGAGAGTTTCATGGTTTTCGCTGTCTAACAAGAAAAGATGTTTCTTTAATCGACCAAAACCTTATTTACTTCATCGTACAGCGACAGTTTTAGAGGCTATTTAGCTACATGACACACACACACGAGAACTGCTGCCACACAGAGCTAACACTGCCACTAGCATGCTAACGCGCGCTAACTACGATTAGCATCACAACTTTTACAAACTAAATCAAATGAATACAGTATTAAAAACGCGCCTGCACACGTATTTACCTTCTGTAGCTTATAGCAAGTCTTCACTCAGGTGGTTTTCAGGTGGTTGCTGCTAACACCAACTGTTTCCTCTTAGTTAAGCTAACGTTAGCTGCTTCTGTGGTGTACTAAACAGCGTTAGCTATTACTTTGCTTACACTTGGATTAAAAAATAGGAAAAGAGTTTCTTAAATGTTTTAAAATAGCGTAATTCCTGTAAAAAAATAAAGGCAGACCTGATCTGGCCAAAACCAAACTGCTCTCTCCAGCGTTTGCACAGCGCTAACCCAACTGTGGAGCTGCTCTGTTAGAAAACCAGTTTAAACTGGTTTCGTCTGTTTTTCTTTCCAGCCAGAGCCGTTCTGATATTTTAACGTTGATTTGAATTTTGAACGCTGAATGTTTTAATGTTCATTGTTAGTTTTTGTCAACCCAACTTTTAAGTTAATGTCAAATAAATTCCAGCTAAAATATATTAAAGTATGTATTCACTCTCATAAATGTGGCAGTGTGTTGCCTATGTACACCAGTAAATTAATAGGTTTTCTTTTTTTAAGAATGTTTTTCAGAGAGTACTTGTATTTATTTCAAGGACTTCATAATAGAGCAGCCATGTCTCAGCCGGGATAGGCCCAGATTAGGCGACCATGAACAGGCCAGAACACGTTTTGGAACTGGCCACCATATATATCAATATCAATATCAATATCAATATCAATATCCAGAGTGTATCAATAAAGTAAAAAGCAAAGCAAAAGCAAGTTTTTTTTAGTGTTTTTTTATTTTGGATTGTTTAATTTTTGTTCAGAGAACAGATAAACTTTTTACAAAAATAGATATATTCAGGTTTGTCACCAACAACAATTTTGATTAGTTATTTTTTTTAAGTAACTAAGTAATTACAGTTACATTTACTGTGATATATAATAACATGCTGCAGGTTACATGACAGCATGTATGATGATGCTGATGCCGAGTTGACAGCAACAGTTGCCTGGTGACAAGGTGTTGAGCAACAGGAGGACATGGGGCCACTATAAAGGTGTCTGAGGGGCCACCTCTGGTCTGACTGGAGGAGGTTCACATCAACGGAGGTAAACCTCACACACACACACACACACACACACACACACACACACACACACACACAATGCTCCCTGAACGCTGCATGTGTCTGAATCATCAGATGATTTTCTAACTGTCTTTGTTCAGGATGCTTTTAAGCTGTTATGTATGAAATAATCAAAGTTGATGTTGGAAAAGTAAACTTAAAGGACATGAGTTTGTGACCCATCTCCTGGTATGTGCTGAGTTGTCTCCGTGCTGACTGATGAGGGAAACGGGAGACAGACATATTTTCAAGGTGTTTTGTTGTTAATTCAACAGGCTGAACTTAAATCACATGTTAGACATGACTGACTGAGCTGACCTGGAGTGGAGCTGCAGAGACGAGGCAGAGCTGGACTTTAATCACATTTTATTATTACTCTGTTAAATGAACGTCAGTGTCGATGTTTTCGTCTTCTTTCTTCTTCATCTTTGAATATTTCACCGTATCGATGTTACGTGCAGCAGAGCGTCTCTCCTGCTGCTGCAGGGTGAACCACAGTGAACGGACCATTAGGATTATATTTGAAAAAGGAAATATGTGGTTCACATGTTGCTTCATCACATTCAGTTTAATATTTGTGTATTTAAAACCTTTTCTGTTTTTAACGTGATGTGTAAGGTTTAAAAGGTGACAGTGAACTTAATTTGTTTTGTGACTGTTTTATCAGAATCTGAAAAGGATTTATCACCAAGTAGGTTTTACTTACAAGGAATTCGCTTTGATTTTTTGTGCAAATATTAAACATACAATAAACATCTTAAATAAGAATAATAATTAAACAGGCAAAGCACTGCAATATTCAAAAACTTAAATATCAGATAGAGAAGTGTACTGTAAAAATATGGCAGAGGTAACCTAAAAAGTACAATAACATGATAAATATGCACATTTTAGCTGTTTCAGAATAAGAAAGCTGAACAGTTTTGTGCAGAGATGTTCAAAAGTTCACAGGAGAGCAAATGTGCAAATTGAGCGTATGTGACGATAGTGCGACTCTTTTACATGTTTAGGTGTATAATACTTTAAAAATGTGTCCGTGTGCATGCAGCAGAATGAGTTTTTACGTCCTGGTATGTTTATTGTATATTATGCGCCAAACATTGAGGCAAATCACTTGGTAATAAATGTTAGTGTGATTCTGATGAGCTGACATTAACCATGAAAGTAAATCAAGTGTAAGAATCCAAATTAAACCCGGCAGAGGTCTGTTTCAGGCTCTTTGTTGCAAAGCTCGAACCAGCTGATGAAAGATCCTGATCAGGTTTGATATCAGTGCTGACTGAATGTCTGTGATCCTCTGCAGGATGGAGAATGAAACTTTCAACATGGATATAATATCCATTGAAGGGTTAAAGGTCAGCCCCCAGTCCTCTGTCCCCGTCTTCGTCCTCCTCCTCCTCATCTACGTCTTCATCATGGTGTCCAACCTCGGCCTGGTGGTCCTGATCTTCATGGAGAGGAGCCTCCAGCAGCCCATGTACCTGCTCTTCTGCAATATGAGCATTAACGATGCGTTCGGAGCGACGACCATCATCCCTCGCTTACTGAGCGACATTTTGGTTCCCATGACGCAGCGCTACGTTTACTACATTGACTGCGTCGTTCAGGCGTTCTGCGCCCACTTTATCGCCGGCACCTCTCACACGGTCCTCATGATCATGGCCTTCGACCGCTACGTGGCCATCTGCAACCCCCTGCGGTACGCCACCATCATAACTACCAGGATGCTGGTGAAGCTGTCGGTGGGCGCATGGGTGGCACCCCTCGTCATTGTCGCCGTCCTCATGGGTCTCACCATCCGCCTGTCGCGCTGCAGGCGTGCTATATTTAACCCTTTCTGCGACAACGCCTCCTTGTTCAAGCTGTCCTGTGAAAATCTCCTCATTAACCACATCTACGGCCTTGGCGTCGCCGTGGTCATCCTGGGCTCCTCCCTCGCCAGCCTCACGCTCACCTACCTGAGGATCGCCGCGCTGCTTTTTAACAACAAGAACCAGGTGCTGAACAGCCGGGCGCTGCAGACCTGCGCCACCCACCTGGCTGTGTACATCATCATGTTGGTGGCGTGCTTCATGCCCTTGATCTTTCACCGCCGGATTGAGTGGGCGGAAAACGGGAAAGTGGCGTCCGTCCTATTCTACGTCATCCCCCCGGCCCTGAACCCCGTCATCTATGGGCTGCAGTGTAATGAGCTCCGACAGAAGATCATCAGCGTGTTTCACAAGAACAAAACCACCGAAGTTCAAAAAGGTTTCCATAAATAATGCCTGAATCTGCAACACGTCTTAATAAAAGTCTCATCAGCCGAGGACGTCGAGTTTGATGCACAATTTTCCTCAACGTGAACAATTTTAGGAGAATGATATCCTATGAATGATGTAATTAATGTAAAGCTGAATCCTCAAAGTAAAGTTACGGAATTACTGTAAAGTTGAATCCTTAATGTAGAGTTACATAATTAATGTCACAAAGAACGAGTAGCAACATGATATATGGTGCGCTAGGGCGCCTATAGAGCAGATGGACCCAACAAACACAGACTTTCATGCAGGAGTCTGGTGTTCTCTTCCCGTTTGAATGTGATGTTTTATTTCTCCGCCTCACCGTGTGCCTCCTTCCTCTAATCCTAACCTCTGTGCCAGCAAGTGTATTTGTTGGCGTCCCGCCGTTGGTCGCCTTGTGCTGTTGTTGCCTAAACATAACCACGTGCAGCAGCATCACGCCTTGTGCTCGTGTCACGGTAGCAGCATCTTGGAACGTCAACCGCAGACGCAGAAGTATACCTAGAGCGTAACATGCAGACACAGAAGGATACCTAGAGCGTAACATGCAGACGCAGAAGTCTGCTGACAAACACGGCGAGTTGCACCGGCTCGCTGGAATTGATCCCTGGTGTAAAATATAACCAGTATTATAGTAAATTAGCCAAAAAACTGTGTAAATCAAAGCCTCACATCCACTTTAATACATTTATTATTATTTATGGGCGTCTTTCGTTACACTCAGAGTCACCTTACAGAACCTTCCTTTGTTTTTTTTTCTTTTTTTCTACTTTTTGATTTTTTTTTATTTGTAAATCATTTTGTAATTAATTTGACCTTTTATTCTTTAAGTAATCCTTTAAATCTGTATCCATTAATATGTTTTGTATTGTCACTCTGTAAAGCCCTGAATATTCTGTGTATTAAATATGCTGCACAAATAAAGCTGCCGTTTCTTTCCTAGAACAACAAAATGCCTCTCAACCCGACTCAAAGGCTACCACAAGGATGAGTGTGTGACAGAAGGTCTTTAATTCAGAGAAAAACATGCAGGAAGCAGCAGTTTAAAACATGTTTGTGTCTGTGGAGAATAAAACACGGAGAAAACAGGTGTATGATGAGACAGGCTGCAGGTGTTTGCAGAGCGAGCAGCTGCAGCTCGTGAAACTAAAGACCTGCACAAAGCTCAGAGACACAGAGAGGCTGCAGCAGGGAATCCTGTCAGGAATCACAGGAAATTATGGACTCGAGTGACAAAAAAATACCTAAAAACTAAACCCCTAACTAAACTAAACTAAACTAAGCCCCGTCCCTAATGAACAGGAATAGCTGAATAAGCTGAATAACTGTTAGTTAACGCTGATAAATCTGCAGACTCTCTGTAGCTCTCTGACTGCAGACTGAGGGCGAACTGAGCTGAGACTTTAATTAGCTGTAATTTGGCAGCTGGAGGCCTGAATGTGTTCAGAGTGACACAGACTGAAGCTGTGGATCAAAAACGCTGAACACATGAAGGTGAGACGCGTTTGATAAAGAAAAACAAGCATTTATTTCATCATAGTTCTCCCATGAGAAGTAACTGCAGATTAACAGATTTTAATAAAATTATCTTTCATCACACAAAAATCTAATTTTCAAAAATATGCATCATTTTTTATTTTCTACTTTAACTGACTTATTTTTTTGACCAACATCCAGTCCTATTCATGAATATCAAAAATTCATTAATTTTCAGAATTTTAATGCAAACAAACAGCAGAAAATTCAGTTCTAAGAGATGAGTTTTAAAACGATTATTGTCGTCCAGGGCTGCACAGTTATGGGCAATATGATAATCAGGATTATTTTAATCAAGATTGAGATCAGGATTATTTATTGGGACAAAATATTTTTATTGCACTTTGACATTTAAATTACCTTCATGACTTTGTGTTGTGCTTCATTCCTGCTAAAGAACAAATCTTTTTAACATGACACACATGAAACGTACAGATATGACGTATCTGTTCCAACGTTTTCTCCCGGAGACTGAGCACGTCTTTTCTGAACACAGCACAGTCTTTAATGGACAAATGGACGTGACGCAGGGTTTCCGTACCGCTCAGGTCACCGTGTTGACGTCCTTTGTGGGAATCACAGCAGGCGGTCTGATCCGGCTCACAGTCCTCCTGATGGCCTCTCGCAGGTCTTTGTTCCTCAGACTGTAGATCATCGGGTTCAGGAGCGGTGTCAGAGCGGAGAACAGCACGGACACGATGACGCGATCCTTAAACAGAATCAGATTTAGATTCATTGAACACTCAGGATATCTGGTGTTTCTCCCCCACATGAAGCAGATCCCGATGATGATACACTTTGAATCAGTCTGCAGTACAGTTACTCTAAAATATGTCAAATTTCTGTGAAATATGCCAACCTGTTCTAGTTTACAACTCGTCAAATGCCATCGCCTGGACATTGATTTCTGCGTCAGACACCGAGGTGAAACCACACGGGTTATTTTCAGGCTGCCGAAATGGGCGATGAATCCACCCATGTGGGCGAGTGGCATGAGGCCAATATGGACCCAACATGTTCTCATCCCAACTCGTCACAGTAGCCACTCTGTCAGCGACCTTCTGCGTCTGCTGATGACGTTTTAGGTCACCTTCTGTATCAGCTGTTTACACTCAGGGATGCCGTTACCATGTCAACAAACGCACGTGGTGGGATGACGCTGTTATGTTTACACAACAGCACATAGCAATCAATGCCGACCATCACGATGGTTAAGGTTAGGCAACAAAATCACGGATGGTTCGGTAAAAGAGGCACATGGTAAGGTGTAGAAGCTGAAGCTGTCCTTCAGCGTCACATGTGCACGGGCCATCCGTCCGTCCACCAGCGTATAAGAAAAATGTTTCTGTCTGATGTTGTACAGACAGACTAGCAAAGCAGGTCAGCAGGTCTTACCAGCCGCATTCCAGTCGGACCCAGAAGGTGACTTTTGGTGTCACGCCTGAACGCCCAAAGCACTAACAGAGTGGGCTATTTGACGAGTTCAGAGAGAGCGCCGGCTGAACAATCCCGTATAGGGACCATTTTTTAGCCCATGTGAAATTAAAGCAAAGGAAAAGGTAAATATTGAGACCTAATGATTCGTCTTGTACCTCTGGTGAAAACTTTCCCACCCGGTAGGAGATGAAAACACACGAGGCCGAGCCAAAAGAGATGGTCACCACGGTCAGGTGGGCAGCGCACGTCCCGAAGGCCTTCAGCCTCTGAGCCACGCCCATCCTCGACACTGAAACTCCAATCAGGATGTAGGAAGTGAGGATGAGGACTCCTGTTGTCAGCAGGGCCAGTATGGCGAAAGAAATGGACACAATGTTATGTATGGTGGTGTCACCACACGCCAGGCGCCTCACGGCTGACAGGTCGCACCAACCATTCCTCACTACATTGGGGCCGCAGTAAACCTGCCGCCAGCTCATGGAAGTGGCCGGCAGCGTGCAGAAGGCGGCAAAACTCCAGGCTCCTGCAACGAGGAGCAGCCGGACGGGCCGAGTCATGACGGCGGTGTAGCGCAGAGGGTCGCAGATGGCCACGTAGCGGTCGTACGCCATGACAGTCAGGATAGCGTAGGCAGTAACTCCCAACTGAACAAAAAAATGCATCTGGAAGAAACAGCCGGGGACGGAGATGGTGTTCACATCCGTCAGGAGGCCGGAGAGCATTTTGGGGATGGTGGTGGTGGTGAAGAGGATGTCCACGAAGGAGAGGTTGTAGAGGAAGAAGAACATCGGAGAGTTTAGCTTCGAATCAGTCAAAGCCTGCAGGAGAAACACAGCCGCAGCAATTACGATGTTAAATATTTCATGTCAGTCAGATTGAAAATTACGTTTTATAAACTTGGTGGAGGGTTTTATTTTGTACCACTAAGATGATCATGCTGTTTCCTCCCAGGATGATGATGTAACCCAGAAGCAGGATGACAAAAAGGATCATCCTTTTCTCGCCGAGGCTGGCGAGGCCCTGAATGATGAAGAAGGTGACGCCATCAGACTCCCAGGTGCCGTTAACAGAGCCTCTCTGATTGGTCGACAGCGGCAGGTGTGAATCTGGAGTGATGTCAGAGAGTATTATTTAAGACGTGTTGCATTTAAGTAAGACACTGCTTCTACTAATACCACTTGAATTACATTTTTTATAAACAAAATGATAAAATGTTGCGGTGCAGGACTGCCGACGACGTCCTGCCGACGACTTCCCTACAATCAACCCGCACTGTACAATATATGAGAACTTCTGTAAACTGAACCAGAGGGCGAAACTTTCCATTTACCAGTCAATCTCTCTGAAAATCTGAAGTTTCTATCAATTAGAAGAAACAAGTTAATTCACTCGAAATGTTTAAGTTGCATCAATTTCACAAAATTAAGTGAATACAACTTGACTTAACTCAATAATTAGATGTAAAATAAATACAAATCAAACTAAGAGTTATATTTGGTGAACTGGATCAAGGCATTCAGTTCACTCGTTTTTTTAAGTAAGATAAGCTTAAGTTTAAACTATAGTAATATAAATATAACTGTAATGATAATGATCTTTATTTATGTAGCACCATTCAAGCTTAAGCATAAAGTGCTTCCCAATTAGTATAAATAATTTAAAAAATACTTAAAAAATCATTTAAATCCATAAAACACGTTAAGGATCTGTATGTGACAGAGCACACAGACGATCTGCAGAGAATTCACCACAAATCTGAAGCTGCTGCGTTCATCCTGGAGTCCAACACATCCAACACCTCAAAACCTGCCGCCTCCACTCTGAATCATTCATTTTCTGTATTAAATATAACAAAATAAAAGCCAGGATGTAGCTAACAGCTACGACACTGTACATTCAGAGCATTTAATTTCGAGCCTTCGTGCAAAATAAATAAAGCTGGAAAAAAAACAAGAACTGAGACGAATGACGGCAAAAAACACAATGAAGCTCTGAAAAAAAGATTTTACAGATCACAAATTTAAACTAACTACTAACTTTAACATAATTTCTAGACATTATCGTCTATGAAACAACATTTCTTTCCTCCCGTTTTGAACTGAAAACACATTTCTGTTAAATCTGATCACACATCCTGAAAACATAAAAGCGCATGACGAGCAGCTGAAGAGGAGCAGCAGAGAAACACTCACAGACCTCGAGGGCTTTCAGCTGAAATATCAAGCGGGAAAAGCTCCATCTGTCCTCAGAGGACACACACACGGATCAGCGGACGGAGGACAAACGCACAGCGACAGCAGAAAAACTCATCTGCAAAAAGAAGAGCTTCGGATGTGACTCCGTCTGCACAGAATTTAACGCAAGTTACTAAATCAAAAAATGAAAAAATATTCATATGTTTAGAAAAATCAACCCTTTAAAACCTGAGCAAATGATTTTGAATTCTTTTAAAAACATATGAAGAAGGTAACGAGCAACTCAGCTAGACAGAGCCAAAATAAACGCAAGACGTTTGTTTAAAATTAGAAAATAAAAAAACCTGAGAAGAAGCAAAAACACTTATTTCTAAAGCTAATTTCTTAAATTTGTAAGACATTTCTTGCCAAGTTGCTAAATGTCTTTTTCACTGAATCAGGTTTCAAAGAGTTAATAAAGCTTCACACCTGCACACCATAAAACATATCTTTTTCCATATCTGCCTTTTCAAAAACAGCAACAAAAAAGAGAAATTCATACCTGAATATGTGAATCTTTGCTCCGCTCCGTCTAGTTCATCCACATTTTGTATTTTCAGGAGCGTCTGAGCGTTTTTCTGATGACAGTGGAGTTTATTTTGAGACCAAACAACGTTAATTACACAAAGTCACATCATTAAAAATATAAATTGTACACAGGGCCGCAGGAGAATACCAGAGGGACTTTCCTCTGTGGTTATAAACGAGCATTAATCTCCTAATTAAAGATTCATCAAAGAAACTCACTTTAGCGGCTGCTGTTTGTGTGTCTTTGTGCTTCTGTTTAACTTGTTTCTGTAAAGTTGAACTCAAACAGTTTGACAGTCTGAGTCTCAACATTTCATCGAAGTTTCAGTTTGTTTGCAGTTAAACAGTCAAATAAATGAACTCATATGTGCAGAAACAGATGACAAAAAGATGAGAAGATGACAAACGCTTTCAATAACGCAGAGTGAGGTAAATTCCAAAAGTCCAAATCAATGAAAAGAGACAGAGGCATCATCTTTTCACAGTTATCTCACTGCGTTCTGCGTCTTGATGGCGTTGGCCCTTCTCAGCCGCCGTAGTTCAGCCTCTCAAAAACAACGTCTCACTGCAGGCCCAATCACTTAGCCTACATTTCCCATCATGCCTAGTGTTAGACTGAGTGCTTTTTAGTTGTTTTTTTCTGTGTTTGTCAGTGTTCATGATGAGTCTGTTCAGAATATGCTGGTTCATGCTGCTTTTTGTCATCTGGTCATTTTCATTTAACACCATCAGCGAGTCGGCCGTTACGTTTCACAAGCTGAGCTGTAATTTAATCTCACTGTGGACGGTTTTTTACATCGAGTTTTCAGTGAACTATGTTACTACCCTGAAATCCTCCTCGTCACCCATCTGATGAACACTTCTGGATCTTTTTGAGTGCAGTGGTTAAGGAGTGGAGCAGTGAACTTTTGAGTGATGTGCTATCATGCTGATTTTGAGTCCTAAATGTCTTGTCGAGCAAACTGATTGATTGGTTGGAACTTCTTGTTGTATAATCGGGGTTTGAAATATGTCCACTTGCCACCATGGTGAGCTTATCCCAAAATCTACCAGCCAATCAAAGGATGACTTGTGATTTTGGCTGGTGAATGAAGCTAATCCAGGATTCATTTACATGCAGCTGGTGCTAACTGCTAACCCTGGATACAAAACAGTCGTCACATGTTGCCGCTTTGTCAGGACTCCTGCGGCTACATGTTACGCTCTAGTTATCTTGTGTTTGATTTTATTTGTGCTCATTCAAAGAAAATGAAGGACTGAATGACTTTAAAACAGTTCAGTTATTTTTTAATGAAGGTTTCTTTTTTCTCCTGAAGCAAAATAACAAGAACAAAATGAACAAACATCGGCTCAAAATTTCACAATCGGTGCATCTGGACTAATTTATCATTTTCCAGGATCAGAATGATGGCATAACTCTCTTCAGGTGGAACATGTTTGACAGACACTTGTGTATTTCCTGTGACTGCAGGCCGTAGATGACGGGGTTCAGGCTGCCGGGGACGACGTTGAAGAGGATGGCTGAAATCTTGCGGTACTCTGCGTACTGCGGGAAGCGGTGGAGGGTGATGATGATCAGCCCGCTGACGAGCATGATCAGGTAGAGGCACAGGTGAGTGCTGCAGGTCTTCAGGGCCTTCCTGTTCAGGGACTTGCTCTTACTGGTCAGACAGGCGGCGGTGATCTTGGAGTAGGTGACGACGATGCTGCCGATGGAGGACGAGAACAGCACAACGGTGAAGGTGAGGCCGTAGATGTTGTTGATGAACACGTTCTCGCAGGAGAGCTTGAACAGTGATGCGTTGTCGCAGTACGGGTTTGTGATCAGAGTCCTGCAACGGTTCAGCCGGATGGTCAGACCAAGCAGAACCGCCACCAGAACAAACGCCACTCCCCACGCCGACACCGTCAGCCTGATCACCATCCTGTTGGTCATGATGGAGGCGTAGTGCAGCGGGTTGCAGATGGCCACGTATCTGTCAAACGCCATGATCATGAGCACCGTGTGAGCGTTGGTGCCGAACATGTGCGTGGTGAACGCCTGCATCACACACTCGTAGTAGTGAATGAGGCGCTCGGACGGCGGCACCAGGATGTCGGCGAGCACCCGAGGAACCAGCAGGGAGTTTCCCATGACGTCGTTGACCGACAGGTTACAGAAGAGGAGATACATCGGCTGCTGGAGGCTCCGCTCCGTCCAGATCAGGATCAGAATGCCCACGTTGGCGGTCAGGATGAAGACGTACGCCGAGAGCAGGAAAAAGAAGACGGGGTACTTGTTCGTCTTGTTGACCCTTAACCCCTCCAGCTGGAGAGTCAGGCTGTTGTACGTCAAGTTTTCCATCTGAGCCGTGCAGAAATAAAACGAGAGAGAGAGAGTACGGGATAAACTTAATAACGCACAAACTGATGTTTAAATTCTGCAACCAAAGAAAAATATATCAGAAATCTGATATGAATCTTGTTGCTTTTCAACCTTTCAATCTCAACAGTTTATGAAAAAGACCAACACTCAAAAACTGTGATAAAAATATGAAAAAATTATATTATATTAATAGTTTATAATACAGAAATACCAAAATACAGTTTTAGAATGACAAAACAACATTTTTGCAGGTTGTGCAGAAAAAGTGATGTGCAAAAGTTTCCTGTGAGACAGTAATATACAGTAATATACAGAAATTACATTAAAATGGGTCATTTACAAAAGATGACAAATATGTTAAAACTCACTGTTTTAAAATGACAAAATTGTCATTTTTTTGCAGGATGTGCAAAAGTTTAGTGCATAATAATAGATTGACAAACTTTGAATCTTTGCAAGATGTGCAAAAATGTTAATATGTAAAAGTTAAGCAATTTAATTTTATGAGCCAAAATAGAAAACAAAAACAAAAATAAAATATAAAAACATACTATATAGAATAAAAGAATATCTTATAGCTTTTTTTTTACAATGTAAAGATAGAATGCAAAAATATTGATATTCCCTCTGAATCATTATTAACAGTGTGCAAAATTTCACTCCATATAACAATATTATATTCTTAGTTATTATATTAAACAAAAAATACAGTTAATTTTAAAAAAAAAAAAGATAATTATGTGTAACGGAAGCTGTGTAATTTTTTCAGGAGGTGCAAAAATAAATCACAGAGGTGGCACTGAAGTGTACTCCATAAAGTTAACTGTAAATTACTGATGCATCAACAGAATTCATGTTGAAAGAAAAACAGCATAAACATGTTGAACAGCGCTTCAGCTCGGCGCCATCAGACGTTCACAATCAGCTGCAGAATCCAGATGCTCCAAAACAAACAGCTGAATAAACGGATCTTTGTACCTGTTTAAATCTGTGTGAACGTTCACCTTCTCATTTGATTCAGTTTACAATAAAACCTTGATAAGTTGCCTAGTTGCCCTCTAACAGTGTGTTTGCAGCTGAACTGAGCTGCATGAAGAAATCACTGAATGTAAAGTGAGAAAAGCATCAGTGCAGCGCTCCCCTGCAGGCCCTCTGCAAACAGTCCTGTCTGTTTTATCGGCGCGTCTCTTTCTGGGAAAACCTCCGACAAACATTATGTCATCGTAAACAAGCTTCAGCATGTTGTGTAACTCTCCGTAACGCCTCGTGTGGTGTTATTATTCAGCCTGACATGTTCTACTGTAACACAGTGAGCCCCCGAGAGCCTCAACACCAAATTATTGAACTGGAACATTTTTTAAATAGTCAAAATAGGACTCCGATTATAACATTTTTTTATTTTTTTATTTTAACACCAGTTTTTCCGGCAGGGGGAGCCCACGTTTCCAAGATGCAGAATCACAGTAATATTATAAAGAAATAAATGGAAAAATAAAAAAATGCAACGAAGCTGTACAATGACATTTACAGTATGTGTAATTCCTGGGAGAGGTACAAAGAGAATAGATTCAAAGGAACATTAAAAACAATAAAACCATCATCCCAACAACTCATAAAATCTGAATTCATACATATAAATTACATGTAGGGGGAGAGAAAAGCTGAGGCGTCCGTGCACGCTTTCATCATGAGTTTATATCCTCAGTTCCAAAAAGTTAGGACGCTGTGTTAAATGCAAATGAACACAGAATGCAGTGATTTTTAAATACTTTTTGACCAATATTTACTTGAATACAGTACAGAGACCAGATATTTCACTTTCAAACTAATAAACTTTATTGTTTTTTGTAAATATACACTCATTCTGAATTTGATGCTGTAACATGTTTCAAAAGAAGTTGGGACAGAAGTAACAAAAACTGGCCTTTACAGAGAATATAATGTGGATTTCAAGCCATTTTTATTTTTTTTCAGACGGCGGCACCATCCCCTGGGGTTCACGCTGTGTTATTATGCCTGGTAAAGTGGTCAAGCAACAGAATTTGGACAAACTACATAATTCAAAGTAGGGTGGGAGCCAGAGCCTTCAATTACCACGCTCCTCTTTTGTGGAACCATCTTCCAGTTTGGTTCAAGGAGGCTTGAACTCTTTGATAGAGCTTTTAGTTAGGGCTGGCTCAGGCTCGCCTTGAACCAGCCCCTAGTTAGGCTGACGTAGGCTGAGTCTTTCTGTGATACACTGAGTTTCTTTCTCCTTCTCTCTCCCACTCTCTTCCTGCATTTAAGAGTTTGGACTGTCTTCTTTAATAAATCTCATAGCTAGGGCTGGCTCAGGTTTGCCTTAGACCAGCCCTTAGTGAGGCTTATATAGGCCTACTCTGCCGGCAGATTTCTAAGGATACACTGAGCTCTTGTCTCCTTGTGTCTTGCCACATTTAAGAGTAGAGTTGAGACTTTCTTTTTTGATAAGGTTTATGGTTAGGGCTGGCTCAGGCTTGTCTTGGACCAGCCCCCAGTGAGGCTAATATAGGCTTAGTCTGCTGGCGGACCTCCTATGATACGCCGAGCTCCTCTCTCTCTCCTCGTCTGCAAACATTCATGTCCTGTTACTGAATATCAATAACTCGGCTACTTCTCCGGAGCCTCTTTACTCCTTTGTCTTGCAATTATTATTATTGTTTTTGCAATATCTCTCTATCTCCTCCCGCTCTCTCTATGTATTGTTTAGTCATATGGCTTATATCTCACGGTATTGTGCTCCTGTCCCGTAAAGCATGACATATGTTTACATGTTCTATTGAAAATGGTAACAAGTCCGCTGCCTAATTGCTTTTCCAGTTTTTGCTTGTGCCATATTTCAGGAAAACAGTGTCAGCCCTGTGATAGACAGGTAACCTGTCCAGTGTGCACCCTGATTCTCACCTATAGTGCCTTGCTAAAGGCGTTCTTCCTGTATTGCTGTGTTACAATTTGTAATTTAAATGGTTTTTTTTGTAAAAGACCCTCTACAACATACACAAAAAACATGAAATCAAAAGAAAAAAGTTCTCAAAGATAAAAAAACAAACAAATAAAACTTAAAATTGGTGTATGCATATGTAGGTTTCAAATGGTTGACAAAAGAAGCATTTTAACTTACATTTCATTATTTTTCACAATGCGTAAATGCTTTGTCTTTCAAATCTCAGAATAAGGGCAGAACTGGTTTGGATCGGAATAATTTTGACAAGGATTTGCAGATTTCTGCAGACTGCACGCCATAGATGATGGGGTTTAGGCTTCCAGGGATGATATGAAACAGGATGGCACAAAGTTTCCTGTAGTCTGAGTACTGAGGGAAGCGATGCAGAATAATGACAATAAATCCACTGATGAGCATAATCAGATACACAACCAGGTGAGTGCTGCAGGTCTTCAGAGCTTTGCTGTTCAAAGACTTGTTCTTACTGGTGAGACAGACGACTGTGATCTTAGTGTAGGTGAGGACCATCGAGCCGATAGAAGCTGTGAACAGGACGACGGTGAAGGTGAGGCCGTAAACATTATTAATAAACGCACTCTCATTGGACAGTTTAAACAGCGAGGCGTTGTCACAGAAAGGGTTTGTGATCAGAGTCCTGCACCGGTTCAGCCGTATGGTCAAACCCAGCAGAATCCCGACACAAACAAACGCCACTCCCCAGGCGGACGCCGTCAGCTTGATGAGCGTCTTGTTGGTCATTATTGAAGGGTAACGCAGCGGGTCACAGATGGCCACGTATCTGTCAAACGCCATAATCATGAGCACGGTGTGGGACGTGGTGCCGAACATGTGCGTGCTAAAAGCTTGGACCAAACATTCGTAATAACTGATGAGGCGCTCGGAGGGAGGCCTCAACATGTCAATCAGCAGACGAGGAACCATGATCGAGTTTCCGACTATGTCATTGACCGGCAGGTTGCAGAAGAGGAGATACATGGGCTGATGGAGGTTTTTGTCAATAAAAACCAGAACAGCAATGCCTGCGTTGATAAGCATTATGATAATGTAGGAGAAAAAGAAGAAGAGAAAGAGAGGGTGGACAGAGTCCTCTGAGACGTTCAGCCCCTCCAGCCGGAGAGTGAAGCTGTTGTAGGTGCAGTTTTCCATCAGCCTGAAACAAGAAATGTCTGATACACTCAAAGACTTCATAGCTAAAAAAAAACCAAACAGGATAATATATACCAAATAATGACGTTCAACAAAAGATGAAAGCCAGAAAAACACTGTTAGGAAAAGACTTTGTTATCCAAAATCCTGCTGTCATACCTGCTGTGAGTCTTCTGCCTCTCCGTCTGTCGGCTGACGGATCATCTACCAAAGAAGACCTTCTCTTCCACTGCAGTTTTATATAGTCGTAGTTTTACTGTCAGGGGAGCCATAAACACAGATGATTTAAGATGCAACATTATGTAATCGTGGTGGATCGATGCTTTCACATCAGGTAGACGGACACACCTTTTGAACGATGTGAAAAACAGCAGGATGGAAAAACAAAAAATGCACAATGACATGTTGCTACGGTGGAATCGTTTGTTTACAAAGAATAATACTAAATAAACTCGATAAAATGATTTCCCCTCTTTTATTTTATGGATGTATTCCAGTAAAGTCCAATAATCACATGTGCATGAGACAATTTATTTTCCATCAGTAAGATGACAGATTAAATCTAATTTTTGAGTTTAATTAAAATGTATCTGTATTTGCTGAATTTTGTGAAGTTGTTACAACTTAAAAATGACATGTAGAATTACCTTGTTCTTTCTCAAGTGTTTGCAACTTCAGGAAATCAAGTAAATCTGACTTAAGTTGATCATGACTAAGAGGATTTTACCAATAATAAAGTTCAGAGATCTGCCAGTCCTGTTTCGTTAACATGTTTAAGAAAATACAAATATGACTGACTAGTTTGCAACTAGCCAAATACAGATATATCGTTAAAACTAAAAATTAAACTTTTTTCTTTTTTCTTAGATTTTAGGACATTTTTAAGATTTAAGGACGTTTCTAGGATTTTCAGAAATTTCTCAGATTTTAGGACATTTTTTTGGATTTTTGCAATATTTCTCAGAATTTAGGATGTTTCTAGATTTTAGGATATGTGACTTGAATTTTGGTATATTTCAATGATTTTGGGACATTAGGGTCTTAATATCGGGGGTGTGGGGGATCCTCCTCTGGCTCTTTTTTTTTGATCAACAAGCTCTATTATGATGCTGTTTTATGTCTCTGACACCTTATGGAGACTAAAAGGACAAAAACTGTTCACAGAGTCAATCACTTTAATTTTCCACTTTATTTTTAATTAGACTGCTAACATGGCCGGTGTAAAACATCAAACCAGCAATAGACTGACTGACCAGTCTGCGCCGTCAGACCCGGTTTGAACTGGTTTCACTGGCAGCATGGTGTCTTTGTTGGGTCAGGTGAGTGTGGAGTCCCTCAGGAACTCTGTTCAGGATGTGAAAGTACTTTTTTTTACTGTTTTATACCCAAATATTAGTCACATTTTAGAGATAACGTTAGCTAGTTAGCTGGATATAGTTAGCTTCGTGAACATATTTGATGCTAGCAGATATTTGTCCACGTCTTCTGTTAACAGAGCGTAAAAATCCTGTTTAGGGACTTAATGTAATCTACAGATGATAAATATGTGTGTGTATATTTTGATACTGCGCCAATTTGATGTAGTTTGTAAAAGTTTTGATGCTAATCGCGATTAGCATGCTAAAGACACTGAGCTGTCAGTGTGTTAGCAGATGTATCTTTGATCAACAGAGAGTAATTTCACCTGTTAGAGGACTTGATGTAATCCGCAGCAGGTAGATACGTGTGTGTGTGTGTGTGTGTGTGTGTGTGTGTGTGTGTGTATTTTAATAGCGTAACAGTTTGATTTAGTTCATAAAAGCTTTGATGCAAACCAGGATTAGCGTGTTAGCATGCTAACAGCATTAGCATTAGCAGTCGATGTTTCTGTGTACTTCGAGTGTGTTTGACGCCGTCAAAGTTAAAACCTCCGAATGATAAAGTTAATGAGCTGTTGGTTGATTTATTGTATTTACTTCTTAGACATGGAGAGGACCGTGATGTCTCTTGATGTCCTGCTGTCCTCCATATTTCCACCTCACACTTCAGGTAAGTTTTTATTTTTGCTCATAGAAAGGACAACCAAACTTAAATGGCTGTGTTTTATATTTATTTTATAGTTCATTTCAAAGAAAACCTGTCTTCCTTTCGTAAGGCAGGTTTTCTTTGAAAATAACCAGTAGGACTTTCACCCCGTTTATCACGTCCAGAAACTGTAAAATTACAAATTATCTGTTCATCCCGAGTCGTCACGTGTCGCTCTAGTTGCATCTTTAAATAATTACTGATGGTAGTGCCTTGTGATTGTTACGGTTTTACAAAAACATTATCCTATAAAGTATAAAAGGTAACAATTAGCCCTATAACTTATTTATTTGATTTATTTACATGAATATTTCAGCTCCCTGCTAGACAAACACAGCAAAGATAATACACTCTATTCCCAGTTCATATGGAGTACTCTAATACACTGTGATGTTTTTTGGGGGGGTTTCTCAGCTGATATAATAATATGAATAATAATAATAATCATAATAATAATAATATAAATACATTTCCCGCAGCTGATCATCACTACTGAAAAGAAAGAAAAACATTATATAAAGCAATACTATGCAGATATGCAAAAGCCACAAACTACATCAAAGTTCCTTTTTGTATTTCGACATTGAATCAGTTAACAAATTCAACTTCCATAATTGGGCTCCATGGTAATTTAACAAATACTGTCCTCTACATGTATGATGCATTTTTAGGAAAAGGTCATTTGTTTTTATATTTGGATAAAACTTGAGATTTATGGATTAAAAAAAAAACTTATCAAAGCTTTCTGTAATTTTGTTGTCATATACTTCATTTTTAATAAATTTGAAGAGCATTAATCTCAGAAATGGTTTGTACATTTTATTTCAAGAAAAGAGGAGAAGTTCAGCACAGAACTGTAACAAAATAGATAAGACAGTAAGTAAGGTATGGATATTATAACTGATATATCTATATATATTTTTAAAAGATGGATGCAATAAAGTGCATTTTCCTAATAATTCCTAGAAATTTGAAATAAGAAAACATCCAGAGAATTTATCTTTTAAAGCGAGCACTTTTAAAGACAAACACAAGAATATGTATTGGGGCATGCATGATGATAAATGTTTTTTGTGTTGATATCATTTTCTATACAAACGCCTAGAAACTACTTTTTTAATGATGGCAAAACCTTCTTGGACTTACAGCACTTTGACAAAAACTTATTTACCTCTTTGGACTGCAGGCCATAAATGATGGGGTTTAGACTTCCAGGAATGATGTGAAACAAAATGGTGCAGAGTTTTCTGTAGTCAGAGTACTGAGGGAAGCGGTGAAGTGTAATAATAGACATCCCATTAAACACCATAATCAGATACACAAGCAGGTGAGTGCTGCAGGTCTTCAGAGCTTTGCTGTTCAAAGACTTGTTCTTACTGGTGAGACAGACGACTGTGATCTTAGTGTAGGTGAGGACCATCGTGCCGATAGAAGCTGTGAACAGGACGACGGTGAAGGTGAGGCCGTAAACATTATTAATGAACACGCTCTCACAGGACAGTTTAAACAGCGAGGCGTTGTCACAGTAAGGGTTTGTGATCAGAGTCCTGCACCGGTTCAGCCGTATGGTCAAACCCAGCAGAATCCCGACCAAAACAAACGCCACTCCCCAGGCGGACGCCGTCAGCTTGATCACCATCCTGTTGGTCATTATTGAAGGATAACGCAGCGGGTCACAGATGGCCACGTATCTGTCAAACGCCATAATCATGAGCACGGTGTGGGACGTGGTGCCGAACAACTGTGTGATGAAAGCTTGGACCACACACTCATAATAAGTGATGAGACGCTCAGAGGGCGGCAGCAAGATATCCCGAATCAAACGAGGCACAATATGAGTACTTCCAACGATGTCACTGACCGACAGGTTGCAAAAAAGGAGATACATGGGCTCGTGAAGGGTTTTGTCAGTGATAATTAGAACCGTGATGCCAATATTCAAAACCATTATAAGAATGTAGGAGATAAGGAACGAGGAAAAGATCAGGTACATGGTGTCCTTTGTGACCTTAAATCCCTCCAGCTGCAGTGTGGGGCTGTTGTAGGTGTAGTTTTCCATCGACCTGAAATGACTAAAGTACAATATGCAGTTTGGATGAAGTCTTGGCAATCGAAGTTATGTTAAGACTTGAGATTAGTTACACACAAAGAAACACTGACAACAACACATTCACATTTAAACATCTTTGCATATATTTAGAGTCTCTGAAAATGCATTTTTCTAATCAGAGATGTTTGATGTTCGTAACAGCAGCACCTGCTCAGTGACTGAGGTTCATCAGTCTTCAGTCATCTCTGCATGCAGTCAGCATTCATCAGCAGCAATGAAGATCTCTGACTTTATCAACATGATTTTACCATCAGGGGAATCACTTCACCTTCAATACCTGATGTAACATTAAGAATAATATACGCACAACACAGACGATGTTCCAGCCACAGGACCGCTAAACATGTCAGTCAGTTTATAATTCTAGAGCTTGGGTAGTACGAGCATTGAGCTTCAAAAATCAATGTATTGCATAAATAATCAAATTTTTCAGTATTTCAGAAAGGAAATATGGATCTGAGGATCAGCGGGGGATGAGGGGGGAGTTAGTAGAAGCGTCATGCTCTCAGTTAAAACTGGGGAGCGTTAACGTGAAGCCAACTTCTTGGCAAGAGGCCTAAATTATTATGAGATGGTTAACATTTTGGCCTCTGAGTGGCAACCAGGGTTCATCCTCCAGGGAGTATAAATATTCAGCAGATTTAATGGTGCTGTGGCTCATGTTTTTCATGCCTTCACACCGCTGATAGCTGCGGCTGGAGGCACTGTGTTGTCGGGTTGTGCATCCGCATGTCCTTTAAACATAACAGCAACAGTTAAAGCATGTCCTGAGGGAAATACTTCAAATTTGGCACGAACGTCTGCTTGGACTCAGCAATAAACTGATTAGAATTTGGTGGTCAAAAGTCAGAGTGAACTTGACTGTCTGATTCATTGAGGGAATTTCTTCAAATTTGGTATAAATGTTTGCTTGGACTCAAAGATGAAAAGGCTGGAATTTGGTGGTTGAAGGTCAAAGGTCAGTGTGACCTCACCAAACATGTTTTTGGCCAGAACTCCAGAATTCATACACTAATCATGACGAAACTGCACACAAATGTGTAATAGGATGAAAAGATAATGTGATGACATTTTATATCCAGAAGGACGTGTTTTTAAATGAAAAGTTTCTTGCTAATTCTGTTGGTATTTGGGCTAGCTGCCAGAGGCCTCGTGGTCCCGCTGTCCAGTCCGACTGTCGTCGTTGGCTTTTCAGCTAGACACTGTTACATCCATATATACGAAGTGTTCATGTGTGAAATCTATATTTCCGTGTGTATTGTTAAATTTTGACAACCATGACAAACCACAATCCAGCTGTTGAGAGGAGTCGGACAGAAACTGTTACTGCAATGGATGAGTCTAAAGTCAGAGTTCTGTCAAGTTCTTCCACAAAACCATTTGTTTACAGACCAGTTCTTTGTCATTGTCAGGAAAGAGTTTTCCCCATAGCGTCACCACAAAGTTAGTGGCACACGAATATCGTAAATGTCATTAACACAGCCTCAAACCGGAAGTACCTGGACAGAAGGGCCATACCATGTTTTACTGACAAAAAGTCATAGAAAGCCAAAAGATTTTGTGTCCTCTGTAAAGTTTCACGGTAGTCTATCTATTAGATTATGTCTCTATGTGTGAATGGAAAATGATATTTTAAGAGAGTTCACGTGAATTGTTTGGTCCATGAATGTCCACAGCACATTTCATCAAAATCAGACCTGTAGTTGCTGAGTTTTTGCTAGCTGTGGACGAACACTTAGTAAGTTTGAAAGTTTCATCATGCATTGACGGTGAAGTGAGTATCTGTAGCTCCCAGGAGCTTTCATTAACACCTATAATCAGCGTTATCCTCTGAGCCCTGATAAACATCTATTACAGGGCCGCTCTCTTTGCTCCCAGAGGGATAATTACCATAAGAAACTATGGATAAGTGTTTTTGTTAGGAGGCAGCTCACGGTGGACCTCATTAATGATTGCATTTGTTTCAGAAACATTAACACTCATTACTGGCTGCTGTGGTAACTGGAAAATGCAGTGACGACACTGGTGGACCATTAGGGGGCAGTGTAGTCCCCTGAGCTCCCAGCAGCTCTTTGGCTCACTGTTCACAACAAAGTTGTACAATTGAAAACTCTGATATCCCAGTCCGATCGCCAGAATAATGTTGGCATTGTACTTGTCTGCAAACAATGGATATCTTACATTTGCACATTTTTATGTTGAAACTTTACATTTCAACAACACTGGTTAACATGTCCACACAACTCTAAACCCTAAAATCTTAGTGGTTTTATGCAACTCTGACACCCAGAAATTTAGGCCCCATGCTGGTGACAACTGTGGTCGTAGGCTTTATGTTTTCAGGTTGTTCGTACGGCCATATGCGATATTTCAAGGATGTCTTCGAAGAAGTGTCTTCAGATTTTGCACAAACATCTACTTGGATTCAAAGATGAACTGGTTGGATTTTGGTGCTCAAAGGTCACTGTGACCTTGTCTGTCTCACTCTCGTGAGTGTGATAGCTCAAGAAAAACTTTAAAGTATATATCTGTATTTTTTAAATAAATGAAAATAATAAAATAATATTAAAATTTTAAGCATTTTTTTCCATGTCATTAACTTTTAAAAGAAAAAATATCACATTTTTTAAGGTCTTTCTTTGCATATTTTTAGGGAGTATTTCTTGTACTTCTGTTCTAATTTCTTGCAAATTTCTGGGTCATTTCTTCTTAAACTGATAATTTCCTTCTTTCCATGTTTTTGAAATAAACCAAGCCAAGGTGGCCTGGTTTCAAAGTGTTAAATATCACATGTTAAAAAAGGAGTGGGAAGAGGTACAGGTTATTTAATCCTGCCCCTGTATACATTCACATTCTACATAAACCACTGCCCAAATTTTATATACAAACCTCTATATGATATGAACAATCATCCTAGTGTTGTATACAGCCCTTTATAATATAAATAGCTGTCCTTTTTTAATGTATTACACAATACGATATAAGTAATATAAGCATCAGGCGTTACATAATTCTGGTGTTTAATCACAGGGAGCAGCTCTTTGAGGTCGCAGGCTGTACGAGTGCGGCTCCAGGAGTTTAGAAATAGCTTCGGTTTGGAGGCTCAGCCAACACAAACGGGTCAAACCGCTGCATGCAGTTAACGTTACGCCCTTTGCAAACAAATGTGTCACAGCCATAATCATAACAACCAGAGTGCAGCCACAATCACGGCGACAGCAACAACCCAAGGTCCGTCAGATCTCGACCACGGCGACAGATGCTGGTGACACGGCGAGGAGAGCCGTGTCAGATCACATGTTTACTGCTGAGCCGGTCACAGCGGAGGGTGTGCCCGATGGCTCTGTGGTCACAGTCTGCTGGATAAAACTGTATCACAGCTCAGCCGCCCTCACAGGAAACTCCCCCCGTGACCTTTCTGAACATTTACATTAATAATATATGTTCCTTAACCAGGTAAAAGATTTATTGAGATTTTAAACCTCTTTTTCAATAGAGAGGGAAGTGTAAAACATCGTAGCAACAGTTAACAAAAACAGACAAATGGAACTTTTACACATTACAAACAGCAAAAACAACCTCCAGTTAAAACACGAACGCACAAACACATGAAGAGCGACTGAGGAGGATCCCTCTTCAGGATGGACAGACGTGCAATAGATGTTGTGAATAACAATTAAATTACAGGAATTACATTAAAGAAAGAAAGAGAGAGAAAGAGAGGGAAAGATGCACAACAATAATGGGAACAATAACATAATATAACAATAGTGATAGAGCAGGATCACAGCATCAGTGTAACAAAGGCCCAGGACACAGGCACAGCCTCAGACAGGATCACAGCAACAGCACAACCAAGACGGCGATCCAGGCTTATAGCCTAACAAAAGCTTTTTGCTTCTGATGAGTTCATTTACACTTTAAAACACACAAACGTGGTGTTCATCTATGAAGATTATCATGCTGAACAACTAAGTATCATAAACCTGTGTGCGTCACAGAGGTTTTTTTGGGTGATAATTGAAATCCCATTCAAGAATCCCAGAAGTTTTTTGACAAGGGAACCAGTACGATGCTAACTTCCTGGTTGGCCTACGAAAGTACGTCATTCCTTCACCGCTCTGTTGTGCTTGTATTGAATGTATTTGTGTTGCATGTGATAGTGGAGGTCCAGTGTGGAGACTGGATGATTTTTAAAATTCTTTAGCTCCCTCTGCTGCTCATGATCGGCACTAACACGGTGCAGAGCTCCTGCAACGGCAGCTCGAGACAAACAGACAGAAAAGAGAAACTGAGAAACCGATTTTTGGAATATATGTCTGCAGAAAACAGTGATAGTTAGTATAGTTTCTGCTGTTATTTTTTTAAAATAATTTTGTCACTTCTTGTGTGTTATAATTTTGCCAAAATTATGGATGCACAAACATGTATAACTTATATGGCCTAGAATAAAAAAACAAAAACCTTTTGTCTGCAGTTGCACAGAAAAAAAGAAAAAAAGCCACACAGAGAATTAAACCATCGACTCTCACAGTACTGGTGCCAGGCTTAGTCTTTTTACATGAACATACTTTATATTTACATTAATATGCTGTATATGACTCATAAATAAGTTTAACCCCTTGAGACCTAGAGCAATGTAACTTCATGTGCTGCTTCCAGACGCCTTTCACAAGTATTTAAACCATTGAACTCTGAGCAACCAGACTACAACAGTCTGATGACGAAACACATCACGAGCTCCCAGCACCGAGATCTCCTCCCTGCACAGCCCCCTTCTCTCTAAATAAAAAACGATTATAAAAAATTAAATCATATAAACTGTTCAGTAAGGGGATTATTCTGAAAAAATAAAATAGCAAATATCATTTGTGCATCATCAATTCTGAAAAAATAAAAAGTCTCCACAAACTTCAGTAAACACACAGTTTCAATAAGAAATCTTTAATGTACTTTATGGCATTAACGGTGCGTCGTGACAAATGTTCAACACCACACAGACAGGATGTATTACAAGTAGTTACAGTGAAAAATTTGGCATTTCTTGTTTTCACATTGTGAAGATTACAAACACTGCAAAAAAATGAGTAGTGTTTTTTGTTTTTTTCCTAAATTTTGGATCCAAAGTCTCATTCAACTTTTTTTTACATCAGACATTTCTGATTAGTATCTCTTAAATTTACTCAATCATTGTGACCAAAACATTTACTGATTGTGACTTAAAAAAATATTTTGTACATAATATTTTTTCAAACAGACAATTTGTTGTAAGATTTTAAGTCTTGTGAAAGCAGATAGGCTGCCAGGAGCAATAAAATCTAATTGTTTCATATTTTCCTAAAAGGCAACGTAAAGGTTTCATCCAATTTGATTTCTCAGAATAAATAAATCAACTGGATGAGTCTGAACACTTGATCTTAATACATCATTTTTTGCAGTGGATAACTCATTACCACCATAATTATCACTCATTCAGCATCATTACAGCTACTGTTGTGAATGTGCAGACTGGGTGCACGGCTCGCTCATGCAGTGACAGTTTTAAACTCGTGAGGCTCATAAACTGATAATGTGAAAGATAAACTGTGCAGGATTTTCTTTGAATCATCATTAAACTGGGACATTGACCTCAGACTGATGATCTGCTCTTCTGTAACTTTTTTATATTTTAGTGTTTAATCACTTCATTAGAAGAAAGGATTTGCTTTTAAAGAGCTTTCCCCAGCTGGGTCCAGCTCATCAATGACGACACACTCGGCCAGACTCGATGAACCAACTGTGAACCAAGTTCAGTCAGGACCATGTAGTCAAAGAAAGCTTTATTTCTTTTTGCAGTATGATGTTTGGCAGTATGGCTCTGTTCTGGGACATCTCTGCCCTTCCACACACCTATGTGGAAAGCCGAAGACTGAGACAACAACCCCCCCTGCCCTTCCATGTGCACACATAGAAACCTGAGGCCAGGGAGAGGAAAAACTCACAAAAAAGGGATATATAACCAAAAAAATTGTGTTTCCAGCAACTTTTTAGGCACCAAACATGGATTATTCGATAACCACAGTTGAAAAAATGTAAAGTTTGTTACATTGTTACAAAAAAAAGTTGAAATGTATCATATTTTTGGTTTGCAGAAACAAATAATGCCGACATTTATTTTGGTAATTGGGTTGTAGATTGACACATATTCATAAATTAATATTATGATAACTGAAGTTTAAGTCATTTGTCAAACTTATCTCAAATTTCAGGCGATTCTTCTGTCTGACAAGTTGAGATGGGATTATGTCAATATTTATTTGCATGAATAATACTGTGCCAGATCATAACTTGATAAACAGAAAAAAAAGATTAGTTGCAGTCCCAGAGAAAGTTATTTTAAACGTGACTAATGATTAAAAAACAATCCTGCATGCATTTTTAAAACACTCAAAAATACTCATATTAAAAAGTGTGGCAAACTACATTCCTTAAACTATGATAGTTTTGTGTGTGTGTGTGTGTGTGTGTGTGTGTGTGTGCTGCAAGACAATAGTGAACACTCATGTAAACAAACATAATTTTTTTCATTTCTGACCATCATAAACAGATGGAAGCCGGCCGCGTCATTTGATGTTGTTTTTATCTCTTAAAAAAGTTTAATGATGATATTCATCTTTAAAACTAAGTTTTCCTTTTCATTTTATATTTCCTCAGAGAAAGATGAATCTCACAAATTTGAATGAAGTCGTAATATTTTTAAAACAAATATGTTTGAGTCTATCTGAAGCTTCTTGCTTTATATGTTTCTAGCAACAAAAGAGAGGATGACTTTTATAACAACACAATGCTTCAGGAACTTTGGAGATAGAAAATACGGTGGAGTCTTACTTGTTGATTTCAATTTTACTTTCAGATTATTTAATATTTACTTAGTAGGTTCTGTTTTCCTTCACAGATTCATCAGACACTTTATTCCTCAGTTCACTTTGGCTCCTTTTTTTTCTGAATCTCATAATTTTAGCAAAATTCACTGTAAAACACTACAAACAGAAATACCAATAGTTTAGTTTGCAATCATTAATCTGATTGGAGCAGAAATGGCACTACCATGGCAACTATATAGACACTCAGACTTGACTATGGCTAATCAGTTTGTATTTAATGCAACTTAGATGTTTCTGGAACCACGCTGATGCTTCAGTTCACCTCTGTAATGTCATGTAAACAAACCATTGTACCAATCAGCTGTGTGCTCATGTAAACAAACCACACAGGTTATCAGCTGTGCGCTCATGATCAAACTAATGACATAACCACTTTAACACTTCAAAACCTGGAACGAAATCAGTTCTCTTGTTCTACATTCAGAAGCCTTTCACTAGCGGTTAAACCTCTGAAACATGAGAACATCGGTTTGATTTCTTTAAAAAGCATAAGAAGAAAACATCAGAAGTAGCTTAAGCGGGAAATGTCCAGCAACTGAAAAAAATCATTGATGAACAAATCATCTAAAAATTTGATCATTTTCTTTCTTTCTTTTTTACTTTCCTTTTTGTTTATTTGCTTGTTTGTTTGTTTTCAGGTAATTTACGTTTTACTATTTTCTTGCTAATTTTTGGGCCATGTCTTGTTGAGTTGAACATTGCCATCTTCCCACATTTTTGAAAGAACTCAAGCAAATTTGCTCAGGTTACAGAGGGTTTAAGATGAGTGCTTGCTGTCATCCTACGTTTGTACTTTCTAGAACAGAAAAAACACGTTTTATATTGCGATATTTACTGAAATGATGAGTAGTATGAGAGATGGCCATAGCCAGGAACTTTCAGCTCTGGTTTGCAGGTGTGCCAGTTTGCGGTACAGGTTCGGGTCATTGATTATTGCATGTATTTACGGGTTGGGGCAGATTGGCTCTCAGAGCATGCGGTGCAGGTTTAAATAAAAATCTTGACCTTTGCATCACTACCAGATAAAGTATAAAATTCGGGCAGGTTGGCGTGCTGCACACAAAAATGGTAGAGTGAACCTTTAAACCTTTTTGAAAGTCACAACTATCCATACAAATCCATCACTGCTCACTTGTTTTGAGACACAAAGACTGATTTTGGAATTAATGGAGCAAATTATTTTATGGATGTCCCAACTTGCCACCATCACTCGATCTGCCTCGATCTGCATCAGATAGCTTTCCCCAGGATGAGGATACTCATGAAGAAGACCATGATGAAGAAGAGCCACATGAAGAAGCGATCCATGACTTTGGCAACCTTCCTCCACTCCCCGATGCGCAGCTGTGCGGCTCGCTGGTCCTGGTACGAGTTGGCAATGTACTCAACGTTCCTGCGCAGTCCCTGGTGTTGGCACACACACTGGGTTTTCACCAGGATCTCCCTCCTGCTCCGCCCCGCTCCGCCTCCCCCTTCACCTCCCACGCCTTTCTTTTCCTCGACACGCTCTCCTCCTCCTTTGCAGCCACTGTCGGACTCCTCCCCTTCATGTCCTCCGGCAGCTCCCTCCTCCTCCGAGTGGTCGATGGTCACAAACAGATCCTCTTTCCAGTCCGTCTGGTTGGTCAGATCCCGTCGCATCTTCAGAGACTCCCCGGCGCCATCCTCCTCCACCCTCCCTCCCCACACCTGCCCATTCACATCCCAGTTTGTTCCTTTGCTGCCGCCGGCTGACGGAGCTTCAGTCTCATCTTGTGACAGCGGCTGTTTCCCGGACGATGTCCCGCCGAGGCAGTTCTCACCAACCTCGTAGACAAAACAGATCCGGGCAAGGTAGTTCAGAATGAAGCGCTCGGCCCACTGTGGGACGGGACGGGCCTCGGGGCCGCAGTGGTGGATGTTCATGATGAAGATGGTGAGCGCCGTTGATGCAGTGACCATCGTCATGGTAGCAATGTAGTACTTTCCTGTTGACAGAGGAAAAGAAAGAATTTAAAATCCGTGCTCATTTAAAACTTTCGGGCAGATGCTGTTCCGACACTTTCTCATTGCAACTCATCAAATATCATCGCTCCGTCAGTGCACTTTCATGTCTTCATATGACGCGCTGGGCATCCGGCGGATGAATTTATGATCAGTAAAACACTTCATATTCACACTGATATACTTGTGCAACAAATGCACATTAGGTTTAAGTAACAAAAATGTATGGTTAGTTACAGGTAACAAAAGAACGTTTGGTGTACGCAATGTTTAGGCAACAAAAACATGGTTAATTTTAGGCAAAAAAAGCTTGTGGTTAGGTTTATGGAGCAAAAGCAAAAGGTTTTCATGTTTAGAGAGAGGTAATCACGGTTTGGCTCAACGTTCATACGATAAGCAAACAGCGGGCATCCGGGTGAAAGTCGGAGGTTTGTTGGACTCGTGCCTCTCCCCTTTCTCCCACCTGGTGTCGTTTTAAACTGACACCGGATGGATGACATCATATCGCTGTGAAGGGAGCCTTTTTGCGTTGTGTCTGATTCCAAAATCACTGACCAAGCAGCAGTATTTGACAAGTTTTTGAATCATAAATTTCCCACTTTAATCTCAGAGAATATCCTATAGGATATCCTTACACCAAGCGCTTCCAAACATGTTGTGTACTGAACTTCACATGTTGACAATCTCACAACCTCCAATTGAAGGCAGCACAAAATAGGAAATCGAAATCATGTCCTTTCTCGAGTTTAACTACAAAGGAAGCAGCACTTGTGCTCTTTATACCTGTTTAGTGACGGAAATGGCTTATCTGTCTGCACAGACAGTTCTCAGCTGACGTGAGGATTTAATGAACACACCGCCATTCGCCAACGTTGGGACTACAACGCTAAACTGCTCAGAGATCATTGATTCCTAAGCTGTGATTGTTGTATTTTAAATAAACGCTGACACTTCTCATCGACCTGCAGGCCTCCTGTTCATCACAGTGCTGCTGGCCAAGCAAACAGAAACAGGCTGTTTACTGCCGGGCTTAAAATGTGCAACAAAATCTTTACTGTCTTCAGTTATTGGATTAAAACAAAAAGACTGCAGATCTGCTCATCTGGCAACTTTCTTCTCTTACTTTTAATTATTAAGGCATGGCCCCGATAATGATCCCAACCACCCAAACTTTTTAAAATTTTATTTTTAAGTGTAAAATTAAAAGAAAAAAAAACTACCAAACCAACGACATTTGACACAGAAACCCGTTTAAATATGTCATCCATAATATTTTCTCACCAAATGAACAACTCCAACAAAACCTGCCTGAGGTTCTCGTGGGCCGGCCTCTAGCTCACCTGCTGGAGTGAGCTCCCCATGTACCGAGGCCTTAGCTGCGTGTCATTGCCCCTCTCTCTCCCACATTTCCTGTCATTCTACAGGTGTCCTATCAATAAAGGGAAATGTCCCGTAAAATATAATCTTTACAAAAAACAAACAAACTTGAGGTTCTCACCTATCAGTGGGACGCTCTCGGAGGGCGGCATGCTCTCGGCCACCAGCAGCTGAAACACGGTGAGGGCCAGCAGCACCGTGACACCCAGAGAAACCTTTTCACCAGAGTCAGCCGGCAGGTAGAAGCCCAGAGGAGCCAGGAAGGAGATCATCATGCAGGGGATGAGGAGGTTGAAGATGTAGAAGGAGGCGCGTCTCTTCAGGTGGAGGCTGAACGTAATGTCCGGGTATGGATCCGAACAGCAACCGTACAAGATGACGTTCTTCTTGGCCGGCATGCCCAGAACCTGGACGGAAAAAACTGATCTTGTGAAGGAATGAGACTCAAGAATGAAATGCTGATCCTAAAACAGGAGCGAGGTTACCCAGCTGTTCCCACTCCGGACTCATCAAATAGTGCCGATCTGTCAGTACTTTCAGAATACCAGCACGACACCAAAATAATAATAATAACAATAGCTTTATTCATATAGCAAACATGCCAAACAGAGAACGTCCTCAAAAGGTCAAACAAAAGGACAAGAACAAAATGCAACCACACAAAAAAGGTCAGCACGAATTAAGCAGATAAAAGGAATAAAGGTAATACAACAGGAAGATCACAAAAGGCAGTTAAAGTACCAAATGAGCAAAGTTTTAGAAAATATAGTAATAAATGCAATAAAAGACTATACCAAAATTTTAAGAAATATTGTAAGAAGACGACATAAGAAGGATAAGATACGGATAAATAGAGAAAGAGCGGCAAAACAAGTAGCTGAAGAGAGATTTTAAAAAACAGATAAATACATCAGTTAATAAATAGAATAAAGGAAATCTATAAAAATGGGTTTTAAAAAGTGATTTAAAAAAGTCTCCTTCCCCGTTCACCCAGAATACGGCAAGACGGCGTCAGATAACAACGCGCTTGAACAGAACCGGTGGAGCCGTTATTGTACGCAGAGGGATGGCTGGGTGGCACCAGGCACATCCACATGCAACGCGCACGGGTGGCGTCACAAGAGGACTCAACCAGACAGAACTGGTCATGTGCACATGAAACGCTTGAAGGACGGCGCTGGGTGGCGCCTGGTGATATATCGCTGCCGGTAACCACGTAATATCAGCAGTGCGAGTGTGCTTATAGGGCGGGTGGGTGGGGAGGCGGAAGGTCCCACAATCAACCGACTTTCGTGCAGTCTTTTGCCCAAACGTAACCATCCGTGACTTTGTTGCCTCATCCTAACCATTGTGGCAGTCCACGGTGTCGTGTAAACATAAGGACCGTGCTGTTTTCTGCATGCTGTGTCGTCCTGATAGAGTGGCACCATTGTAAGTATTCAAAGTAAGACTGTGTTGGTTTACCACTCACCTCCCACTCCACGTTGGGGACAAAGTCAGCCAGATCAGCACTGTCCAAGGCGTTAAAAAGGTCCATCTGGTTGCCATTGTGAGTCCAGGATCCAAAGGTTAGGTGACACTGCTGCAGATCGAAGGGGAAGAAGGCCACATCCACGGAGCAGGAGCTTTTGGTGATGGCCGGCTGGTCCCACATCACCTGGCCATCGTTACGGAGAACCACGTTGGTCTCCATGGAGCTGGAGAACTCGTCGTCTGCACTGTGGCGCAGGAAGTCATGTGAAGGAGAACAAACATGGGATAAGAGCTGAGATGTCTGTACGCCGGGCCAATCGGCCAGCAGGAGGCCACACCTACCTGTTATACAGGACAATGTCGGGTCTCCACACGTAGCTGCTGGGAATGCGGATGGTGTCGAGGCCGTCATAGTCCTCCTTCTTCCAGGTGAGGTAGGCGTCCATCCACACCTGGCGGACCCACAGGTAGGTTGTCAGAATCTGATTCCGCTCATCCTGTTGAAAGGACACAAACACGTCAGCATCAGCTGGCAAACACACGGCATGAAGGTGGGGGGGGGGGGGGGGGGGGGGGTTACCATGTCGATGATCTGGGACAGAGTGATCTGCAGTGTGACGTTGATGATGTGGTCCGTGTCCTCCACCGGCCGCAGGGCGTTGGTGTAGTTGGAGAACAAGTCATTCAGCAGCTTCTGAGCGAAGCGACCGTGAGCGGCCAGACAAACTGGGGGACACAATGAGACAGAGACATCTTTGTTAAAACAGGACATTTACATTTTCAAGTTTTTCATCCTTAAGGGAATCAGTTTCTTGTGTTTTTAATCTTACTTTTATTATTGTCTTTCTATCTTCTTATTCACCTTGGTCTGATTCTCTTGCATATTTTTCGAATTGTTATGAGGCTGTTATGAGGTGTGTATGAAGTCCTTTTGTCAGTCTCTTTCTTCTCTGCTGTACTTTTCTTTTAATTCTGAAATGTCTCCAGCAGCACATCCTGCAGCTCAGTCCATCCTGCACACATACCATAACTCATACACATGGAAACCACATTTCCCAGTTCAATTAACCTTCTAATCACCTCAGGTTTATATTAACATTAACATTAATCAGCAGACGTCGGCTGACTGGTAATTCCTCTAAATCCTGTGACAACTAATGATGACAGTAAGTGAAGGTCTGTTCAGTTTTTTCTGTGTGTGCAAAATTCCACGTCAATAAAAACCTAAAACATCATTTACCCAAAACATCCACATCCAAGTGTCCTGAAGCCCCGACGTGCCAAGTTGTTTTGAAAAAGTCACTGTTGTCATGTTTTTAGCCACGTTGCCTGGAGCTCCTGGTGTGGGAGCTGTAATTTAATGGGATTTGTTTTATTTTCCATCTTCTGTTCTGTGCATTCAACCTTTTATCCTTTTTTTTTATCTTATAAGATTCTGTGCTTTCTCTTCTTATCTTTTTTTATTTTTACATGCAGGTAAAAAGCAAAAATAAAAATAAAGACCCCCCCCCCCCCATACAATTACAGAAATATACAACAAAACATAACCAACAAAGAGCAGAAAAAGAAACCAGTCAGAAAACATTAATCCAATAAAAATTTAAAATATAAACATTATATACAACCACAAATAATTAACCATCATTAACTAAATAAAATAATCATTTACTTTTTATTTTTTTAAGGCAAAAGGAAAAGCTAATGTTTCTGTGACAGTTTGAAAAAGTTCAAATGCTGAAATAATCAGCTGTCACACAGCATAAGAAAAAAACTCCTTCACCATCTGAATTACAGCCAAAAACACAAACACTGCTGATGTGTGTTTGGATTCAACAAACAGTCCGAAGCTCTGGAGTAACAACGATAATGAGATCTGAGGCGCAGAATTATAGTTTATGCTGTCAGAGCGAGAGAGGAAGCAACACCTCAGCTGAAACCTGTTTATAACGACACGCTCGGGACAAAGACCGACTGTCTGCCGCAGCCGCTCGTCTCCGGACGCAGACGTGGAATGAAGTTCAGCCGCCAGAGAAACTTCACGAAGTTCACAGAGAGCAATTTTATGAACACACAAGGTGCTTCTCTGAGGACGCTGCAGCACAGGCTTTGGCTCAGTGTCCGGGGATTTATGCAGCTTAATATAATGGAATGAATATTTCAGATCTACATGCTGTATAAGAAAAATATATAAGATTAAAGAAAGTAGATTTAACCCTTTGATACCAGAACAAATGGGTCTGATTTCTTTCAAAAACACGGGGGAAAAGGCGATGAGCAGGTTGATGAAACATGATGATCCAAAAATTAGCTAGAAATCAGTAAAAATGTTGCAAAACAGGATTTCCATTTTAATTTTTTTTTAAACTAACAAAGAAACAAGAAAATGACCTCAACATGAAAATGAACTAAAACAACCAATAAGAGAATGTTTTTGGCATAAATATTAAAACACTGACAAAAAAAGTTATTTGAGCTGCTTTAACAGCAGAAGAGCAGAAGAAATCATTGTGATTTTCTGATGTGGTTAATGTGGTTTTTGTGATGAAGTTACAGAAATGTTATTTTTGTCTTCCAGATGGACAGTGCAGATTTTTCAACAACAGTTTTAAATTGTTGAATTTACGGGTTGTTCCATAAAGTTGTTTTGTTTTTTTTTGTTTTTTTGTATATGCATGTGTATGTTCGAGGTGGACGGACATTCGAAGATGAGAGGGGATCAGGATCATCGATCATTTTCGGCCGGCTCGCTCGTGTCAAGAGTCCGTTACAGTCATCATCAGTCATGTTAATGTATATAATATTTTTTGATGAATGAATCTTTGAATGCAGCAGCCTCAGGGTGATGCTGCGCTCTGCGTCCACGTCTGCAGCAGCGTCAGCGCTCCTGCTGCAGACTCAAACACCCCCAACAAAAACACTGAGTGCGGCTTCAGATCTGAACAAACAAGTAGATGTTGTGAGCCTGCGGATTCACGCTGTACTCTGCCCTGGATTAGGAGCATAAATATATACTCTTAAAATATTGTTGTGTTTGGTTTTCCCTTTCCTTCTGATAAACACAACAGAGATCCAGGCTCGCGTTTCCCAAACGCAAACTGAGAGGAGACATTAAAGATAAAAATAAATACAGAGCATCACTAACATGCTTTGCACTAAAAAGGAAACACACGAGACTGCCGTCGCTTCAGTGGCCTTCAGATAACCACAAAATAATACCTCACTGAGCAACGCGACCGCAGAGACAGAGCGCATCAACATCATTTGGACAAAAATGGAAATGTGGAGGTGAAGCTCTGAATCTGTCCGACATAAAAGAGGAGACGTCTAATGAGGAGAAACATTTAGTCTGATTCTCATCAGCTCCGTTTGACTGATTCAAGAGTCTGAAAACAAACACCAGCACCACTGTAAAAGATTACTCAACTTATGGCCCACGGGCCAAATCTGGCCCCCGAAAGAGCCCCGGTGGCCCCACAACCATTTTCTAATTTACAATAAAAATAAAGTGATTGACACTGGGAAAAGTTTTTGTCCTTTTGTTCTTTTAGTGTCCAGAAGGTGCCAGAGTGAATAAAACAGCACCAAAACAGATCCCCCACACCCCCGACAGAGGTCCCAGCTAAGACCCTAATGTCCTATAATCCTAAAAACATCCTTCAGTCCGAGAGAAGTCCTAATATCTTTGAAACGTCCTTCAATCCTGGAAATGTCCTCAAATCCTGGAAATGTCCTCAAATCCTGGAAATGTTTTTAAATTCTAGAAATGTCCTGAAATCCTAAACACATCCTAAAAACACGTATTAGGCCGCTGTGACTGGCCCCTGGCCTCCTGTCATTTTGGAGAAGTGGCCCCCAAACAAAGCAGACTGAGTCACTGGTCCGTATGTTTCCCATTAAAGGACCAGAACTGGACATTGTAGTTCGTCTCAACACTGCCTGACTTCCTGTCTGAGTCTCTCAGCTCTGAGCTCACCGGTTGCTGTCGAGGATTTTCAGAAACACGAATGAATAGTTTGTCCGTATTTTCCTCAAACAGCCGCTCACTGTCGATTTTATCAAGCAAACAAGAAACGGTGACTTTGTTGGGGACTATTTTCAGCGGCGTATAAATCTCATGTTTAGTCCAAACATGATATTTGTGAGACAGAGTTTTACTTTAAGCCCGTGAGACAAAAACAGTCCTGCAGCCCCGACTGAACCCTTCAGACGTTTACGTCTTATTTTCACGTCGTTCTGTTCAAACATCTCGATATTTAATGATGTTTGAGTTGAGGTTTTTCAGCCGGCAGGAGGACCGAGGGGCCGCCATGACAACAGTCTTCCTGTCTCTTTGTACGACACCTTTGTCCCCCGACAAGACGTCCTAACAACCACAGGCCAGATTTCCATTAAACCTGACACTGTGTTTACAGTCTGCTGACTAATGAAAGTAAAAACCAACACAAGGTATCTGAGTCAGGTGTTGAGAGCAGCTGCAGCGCTCTTGTTCCAGATCAGGGATCTCAGAGAGAGACCAACACCGCTCCTCCAGCAGATACTCCCTTATTTGGTGTTTTGGTGATGACGGCGGAGACGATGTGTCTCCAAAATGTCCCCCACGACTTCAACATACTACAGAACCTCAGGACCTCTTAAGGACTCACTAAAACCTGCTGAACTCCGTCTGAATCCATCTGACGGAGCTCCAGAACCTCCTCAGTGACCACCAGGACCTCGTCACTGACCAAGATGGGATTTTGTGATGACGCCGGTGGAGACGATGTGTCTCCAAAATCTCTCACAGGTGTTCAACATACTAAAGGACATCCAGAACCTCCTAAAGAACTCTGAGAACCTCCTCAGGGCTCCTAACCTCCTGAAGTGCCCTCATGTAAATAAAAGCTGTCTTAGAAAACTTGCACGTCAAGGACTCGTCAAGGTCACCTTCTACATCCCAAAATACCATCACAAGATTCAGAGAACCTGGAGAGATCTCTGCGTATCAGAGACAAGGCTGAGGAACTGTGGAGACGGTGACCTTTGACCCCTGGGACTGCACTGCTGATCGCTTGTTTAGTCGATGTGTCGAGTTCATCAGGTTCAGACTGCAGAACGAAACATCCAGAAACACGTTTGTCTTCTCTGAACTCATCTGAGACGGACATCTCATCAGGGACGTCCTGTCCTCTGGGCTAAACCCTCCAGATTCTTAACAGCCCAAATTTTAGGTGATTTTTAAAGAAAACATTTTGGCTTTTTTTTTCCTCTATAAAATTTATTTATTTTTTTTCATCAAAAAATGCTGCAGGTCTGAAAAGTGTGTTTTCTTTGATTTCTGCTCATTTTTATTTTGGCAAAAATTGTTGGCTTTTTTTCTTCTTTAAATAATTTGACAAATTATAAAGATTGGAATGGTTGGAAGGCACGTTTTCTTTTTTAAGGGATTATTTTGTCTTCTATTTTTAAGGAAAACATTAAGGAAATGTTTTTAAGTTTGGGTTTTTTTGGTGACCTTTAAAGAAAATGTTTTGCTGATTTTTATTTTCTTACAACTTTTTGGCTATTTTTTTCAATTATTTATTTTTTGCCATTTTAGGTTATTTTTTTTAAAAATTGTTATTTTTTAAAAATGTTGTTATATAAAACCTTTTATTTGGCATTTTTATTTTTTCTAAAAAAAAAAAAAAAAAAAGAAAGAACTGTGTACATTTGGAAGGCATGTTTTCTGTAAATATCACCAAAATGATCCCACAGTACATCAAGACAGAATGGACATCAGCAGTTAGTGTCCTCAGCTTCAAAACCCTGACTGAGTGTTGTTCAAAGAAAAGCTAATGTCTCACAGTGGAGACATGCTCCTGTCCAACTTTTCTGGAATCAAGAGGACACTGATGAGAAGACGTTTCATTTTTATCATTAACAGATCTTTTTTTTTTTTTTTTTTCTGCAGCGCAGTGACCACATCATTTATTTCAGCCGATACAGATCCAGAGAATCCAACAGGTTCGTCCCATCAACTAAAAAGACGACTTTGTCCTACCTTCCTGTCAGGTGGGACCGTGACGACCCTGAGGTGTTGGTGTAAATCAGCCTGAGGCTCCGCCTCTCATTGTCTCACTTCATTGTCCAAACGTCTTCACGGTCCGGCGAACGCTGACTCTGCAGTTTGTGAGACAGCATCAACTCCCCGAGGAGTTAAAGTGTGAGCGCTAACAGCTCAGAGAGCACGCCAGCTGGCACACACACACACACACACACACACACATAATGCAGCACGCATTCATCATCTTCAACAGCGTCATCGTCACCTTCATCATCACCATAACGAGCCGGTCCATACTTTCTGAGTGCACAGCTGGTCCGAGTCGTTGAGGCCGATGATGGTCCGTGCTCTGAGCTCAGGTCATATTGACTGAACATACCATCATCTGTGTTTTTTTTCCCGTCTGAATGTGGTGTTTTATTTCTCCGCCTCACCGTGTGCCTCCTTCCTCTAATCCTACACATCCGTGTCAGTATGTGTGTTTGTTGGCGTCCCGCCGTCGGTCGCCATGTGCTGTTGTTGCCTAAACATAACCACGTGCAGCAGCATCACGCCATGCGCTCATGTTGACGTCACGGTAGCAGCATCCTGGAACGTCAACAGCAGACGCAGAAGGATACCTAGAGCGTAACATGCAGACGCAGAGGGATACCTAGAGCGT